>NC_136018.1:36930-39430 GCF_048128805.1 Centroberyx gerrardi | reverse complement strand
AGATGAAGAGTCAAGTCAAGTCAGATGTAGGGTCAAGTCAGATGAAGGGTCAAGTCAGATGTAGGGTCAAGTCAAGTCAGATGAAGAGTCAAGTCAAGTCAGATGTAGGGTCAAGTCAAGTCAGATGAAGAGTCAAGTCAAGTCAGATGTAGGGTCAAGTCAGATGAAGGGTCAAGTCAGATGTAGGGTCAAGTCAAGTCAGATGAAGAGTTAAGTCAAGTCAGATGTAGGGTCAAGTCAAGTCAGATGTAGGGTCAAGTCAAGTCAGATGTAGGGTCAAGTCAGATGTAGGGTCAAGTCAAGTCAGATGTACGGTCAAGTCAAGTCAGATGTAGGGTCAAGTCAAGTCAGATGTAGGGTCAAGTCAGATGTAGGGTCAAGTCACGTCAGATGTAGGGTCAAGTCAAGTCAGATGAAGGGTCAAGTCAGATGTAGGGTCAAGTCAGATGTAGGGTCAATTCAGCTGTAGGGTCAAGTCAAGTCAGACAAAGGGTCAAGTCAGATGTAGGGTCAAGTCAAGTCAGATGAAGGGTCAAGTCAGATGTAGGGTCAAGTCAAGTCAGATGTAGGGTCAAGTCAGATGTAGGGTCAAGTCAAGTCAGATGAAGGGTCAAGTCAGATGTAGGGTCAAGTCAAGTCAGATGTAGGGTCAAGTCAGATGTAGGGTCAAGTCAAGTCAGATGAAGGGTCAAGTCAGATGTAGGGTCAAGTCAAGTCAGATGTAGGGTCAAGTCAGATGAAGGGTCAAGTCAGATGTAGGGTCAAGTCAAGTCAGATGAAGAGTCAAGTCAAGTCAGATGTAGGGTCAAGTCAGATGTAGGGTTAAGTCAAGTCAGACAAAGGGTCAAGTCAGATGTAGGGTCAAGTCAAGTCAGATGAAGGGTCAAGTCAGATGTAGGGTCAAGTCAAGTCAGATGTAGGGTCAAGTCAAGTCAAATCAAGGGTCAAGTCAGATGTAGGGTCAAGTCAAGTCAAATCAAGGGTCAAGTCAGATGTAGGGTCAAGTCAGATGTAGGGTCAAGTCAGATGTAGGGTCAAGTCAAGTCAGATGAAGGGTCAAGTCAGACAAAGGGTCAAGTCAGATGTAGGGTCAAGTCAAGTCAGATGAAGGGTCAAGTCAGATGTAGGGTCAAGTCAAGTCAGATGTAGGGTCAAGTCAAATGTAGGGTCAAGTCAAGTCAGATGAAGGGTCAAGTCAGATGTAGGGTCATGTCAAGTCAGATGTAGGGTCAAGTCAGATGTAGGGTCAAGTCAAGTCAGATGTAGGGTCAAGTTAGATGAAGGGTCAAGTCAGATGTAGGGTCAAGTCAAGTCAGATGAAGAGTCAAGTCAAGTCAGATGTAGGGTCAAGTCAGATGAAGGGTCAAGTCAGATGTAGGGTCAAGTCAAGTCAGATGAAGAGTCAAGTCAAGTCAGATGTAGGGTCAAGTCAGATGTAGGGTCAAGTCAAGTCAGACAAAGGGTCAAGTCAGATGTAGGGTCAAGTCAGATGTAGGGTCAAGTCAAGTCAGATGAAGGGTCAACTCAGATGTAGGTTCAAGTCAAGTCAGATGTAGGGTCAAGTCAAGTCAAATCAAGGGTCAAGTCAGATGTAGGGTCAAGTCAAGTCAAATGAAGGGTCAAGTCAGATGTAGGGTCAAGTCAGATGTAGGGTCAAGTCAGATGTAGGGTCAAGTCAAGTCAGATGAAGGGTCAAGTCAGATGTAGGGTCAAGTCAAGTCAGATGTAGGATCAAGTCAGATGTAGGGTCAATTCAAGTCAGATGTAGGGTCAAGTCAAGTCAGATGAAGGGTCAAGTCAGATGTAGGGTCAAGTCAAGTCAGATGTAGGATCAAGTCAGATGTAGGGTCAAGTCAAGTCAGATGTAGGGTCAAGTCAAGTCAAATGAAGGGTCAAGTCAAGTCAGATGTAGGGTCAAGTCAAGTCAGATGTAGGGTCAAGTCAGATGTAGGGTCAAGTCAGATGAAGGGTCAAGTCAGATGAAGGGTCAAGTCAGATGTAGGGTCAAGTCAAGTCAGATGTAGGGTCAAGTCAAGTCAGACAAAGGGTCAAGTCAGATGAAGGGTCAAGTCAAGTCAGATGTAGGGTCAAGTCAAGTCAGACAAAGGGTCAAGTCAGATGTAGGGTCAAGTCAGATGTAGGGTCAAGTCAACTTTACTTTTATTCAATTCAAGTCAATAAATCTTTATTGCCCCTGAAGGGGAATTCAGGTAGAAGACGTGGACAAACACAGACGAGCTGCTAGTCACTACATGGGCGACGACAATGTTGTAAGCAATGTTTAAGCAATAAGCATTTGCCTTTAGAGTGTACGGTACATTGCTGAACAACAAATAGAATTCGAACTGAATGTTGTATAAAAGATCAGCAGTCAGCCAACTGTTCACTGAGTCAGAGTCAGCAGATCCGTATGTCATCACCCAAAGCCTGGGTGGGTGCGCTCCATTTCCTGCCACCGGGGCACAATCTGGTGTTGTCTGATGATGTTTACATGGTGTGT
>NC_136018.1:25000-26730 GCF_048128805.1 Centroberyx gerrardi | reverse complement strand
TGAATTATGGATTTCTTGGTTTTCCTGCTGTAACAAACTAATGTGACGCTTTTATTTTGTCACTGAAGTCTTTCATTGATGGATTTCCTGCTGCAGTCCGCTCACATGACGCTTTCATCTTTTTATTGACGGCTTTAAATCGTGTTGGTTCTGTATCTCACTGGTCATCGTCTGCTGATGTTACGCTTTTATTGTGAAGTCTGTCAAATACAGTTTCCCATTCGGCTTCTCTTGTCAAATCTGCCTCTAAATCACGCTTTTATTTTGGCGTCTCAGTCTGCTGTCACATTTCATGCTGAAGTCTGTCAGATTCAGTTGATTGTTCTGCTGCAACCAGACCGAAAACCACAGGCTTTTATTTTGAAGTCTATCAATGAAGGTTTCCCATTGCGTGTCAATGCCGCTTTTATTTTGGTATCTGTTAATATATTTGCAGTCCACTTCAATTTGTTGTTGTGCTGCTGCAGGTTTTTCATCCACATGCTTTTATTTTGAAATCTGTTAATCCTGGTCCACATCAATAACTTTCCTTTAAAAATAAAAATAAGAATTAAAGGAATAGCTGAATGAAAAACAACAAACTAATAAATGAACCCACCTAAACAAACAAATACAGATATTTTTAATTTATTTAATCTTCATCCACATGTTGTTCTGCTGAACAGCCGCTGCTATTGGTCCCCAAACTTTGTGCAGACTTTGAAACAACATGCTTTTATTTTGAAGCCCCTCAGTCGTTATTAATCTGCAGTTTAATGGTTGTCAAGTTTTAAAAGAATTTGACTGAAGCTCATGACTTCCTTTCTCTCTTCTTCTACAGTGACAAATAATCTGAAAATAATCTGGATAACTGTGCTGGTGTTGTTGTTGTTGTTGTTGTTGAGGTCACTGACGTGTCACTTCCTGTGTGCAGGCGGCTCCTTCCTGTCCGTCAACACGTCGGCGCGGTACAGCGGGCAGCGCGCTCAGCTGCTGCTGCCGCAGCTGAAGGAGAACGACACGCACTGCGTCTCCTTCCTGCTCTACCTGTCAGGAGGGAGAGAAGGCTCCGCCCCCGCCCAGCTCAACATCTACGTTAAAGGTACGGTACGCCCACTTAAAGGTACGGTACACCTGTTTAAAGGTACGGTACACCCGCTTAAAGGTACGGTACGCCTGTTTAAAGGTACGGTACACCCGCTTAAAGGTACGGTACGCCTGTTTAAAGGTACGGTACACCTGTTTAAAGGTACGGTATGCCCGTTTAAAGGTACGGTACACCTGCTTAAAGGTACGGTACACCTGCTTAAAGGTACGGTACGCCCGCTTAAAGGTACGGTATGCCTGTTTAAAGGTACGGTACACCTGCTTAAAGGTACGGTACGCCCGCTTAAAGGTACGGTACACCCGCTTAAAGGTACGGTACGCCTGTTTAAAGGTACGGTACGCCCGCTTAAAGGTACGGTACGCCAGCTTAAAGGTACGGTACACCTGTTTACACCCATTTAAAGGTACGGTATGCCTGTTTACACCTGTTTAAAGGTATAGTACGCATGTTTATGTCCATTTAAAGGTACAGTACACCTGTTTAAAGGTACAGTACGCCTGTTTAAAGGTACGGTATGCCTGTTTACACCTGTTTAAAGGTATAGTACACTTGTTTACACCTGTTTAAAGGTACAGTACGCATGTTTATGTCCATTTAAAGGTACGGTACGCCTGTTTAAAGGTACATTATGCCTGTTTAAAGG
>NC_136018.1:0-5000 GCF_048128805.1 Centroberyx gerrardi | reverse complement strand
GTTTCTTCTTTCTCTACATTTTCACAACAACCTGCCAGCTCCAGCTCAGAGTAAACTGTCTGTCTGTCATGTGAAGGTGCGTTTGTTTAATGTCGCCCGACATCCCGGTTGAGTGGACTTTTCTGTTTTAAAGCACTGTGATTGGCCCGAAGGTCCCAACACCGCCCGGTTGGAAAACTCTGGTTATAAAGCGAACCGAGGCAGAACTTCAAGCTCCTAAAACAGAACAAGCACCGCTGCTGCTCTGCATTTCATTTGGTTCGGACTTCATCAAAGCTGCTTTCACACCAGAATGATCCGCACCACGACCCGGTCCGAACGGAAGAGGACCGAGACCGGCGATGTTTGGCGAACTTTTTGCAGGACTTTGGTCCGCACCCGAGTCCGCATGGTGCGTTCACACCTGTCAAAATGATCCGAACTTAGCAAAAAGGTCCTGAAGTCTGAAACCAAACTGATGGAGCGAACATGATTTAGTCCTTATGATACTAAAACTCTCTGTTTCAGTGATGTCATGCTGATGATGTCATGCTGATGATGTCATGATATTTCACAGTTTTGCTGTCTGAGCTGATGAGCAGATTTCTGACGTATTGATATACTGATATTAAAAAAGAAGAAATCAGAAAAAAAATTCTGTTTTTATGACCAATGCAGTCTACTGTGTGTGTGTGTGTGTGTGTGTGTGTGTGTGTGTGTTAACATCCATTAAAGTGTGTGTGGTGTTTGTCAGCATTAGAGTGACATCTTCCCCGAGGCTTTTAGAAAATACCAGAAGATTAATATTAATATTTCACTTTACACTTTTACATTCTCTCTGATACTCTCTCTCTCTCTCTCTCTCTCTCTCTCTCTCTCTCTCTCTCTCTCTCTCTCTCTCTCTCTCTCTCTGTTTCTCTTCTCACCTCAGATTTTCATGCTCTGCTCTCTCCATCTCTCTTTTTTCCATCTTTTACTTTATTTCTGTTTTTTTTTATCTCACTCCTCCCACTCTTTTTTCTGTTTCTCTTCCTTCCATCCTGTCTGTTAGTTGTTCTTTTTGTCTGTTTTCCTGCTTCATCCCTCTCTCCCTCTTTCTTTCTCTTGGACTCTTTCTGTTAAAGTGTTGGAGAAGAAAGACAGAAACAGAATGAACAGCAGAACAGAACATGTTGTTTAATGTATAGAAATGGATCTAAATGGATCTAAATGGATCTAAATGGATCTAAATGGATCTGTGATCTGCTGATGTCACTTCACTTCCACAGACTGTAAACAGGTGCAGCAGTGAGTTCTTCACCAGGTCTCTGAGGGGTTCTGAAGGGTTCTGAAGGGTTCTGAAGGGTTCTAAGGGGTTCTGAAGGGTTCTGAGGGTTCTGAAGGGTTCTGAAGGGTTCTGAAGGGTTCTGAGGGGTTCTGAGGGGTTCTGAGGGGTTCTGAAGGGTTCTGAAGGGTTCTGAGGGGTTCTGAGGGGTTCTGAAGGGTTCTGAGGGGTTCTGAAGGGTTCTGAGGGGTTCTGAGGGGTTCTGAGGGGTTCTGAAGGGTTCTGAGGGGTTCTGAGGGTTCTGAAGGGTTCTGAAGCCTAAAGATCTGGTTTAGGATCTCAGTCATGTTGACATGTTTTGGAGGCGGAGCAGCCAGAGAGAGAGAGCCACAGCTCCGCCTGCTATTGGTCCAGAATCAACCTGTCAATCACTGGACAGACGACCTGTCAATCACTAGTTTTTATAACCGTTATATCTGTTAATGCAGCAGGTCGGCGTGCGTTTGTGGTCTGAACCCGAGTCCGCATGGCGACACCTGTCAGACTGATCTGAAGTCAGCAGAAAGATCCTGCAGTCCGGATCAAACTGCTGCTGTGAAACCTCCGTAATGTTCGTGAACTAGATCATTTAACTGATAACTGTGTTGCAGCGCTTCAGGCACTGAAGAGAATGAGTTGAATTGGATTGGATTGAAGTGAAGAGAATAGAATAAAATAGAATAGAATAGAATAGAATAGAATAGAATAGAATAGGATTGGATTGGATTGGATTGAATTGCATTGCAGTGGACTGGTTGGACTGGTTGGACTGGTTGGACTGGGTGGACTGGTGACTGGTTGGACTGGGTGGACTGGTTGGACTGGTTTGACTGGGTGGACTGGTTTGACTGGGTGGACTGGTTGGACTGGTTGGGACTGGTTGGACTGGTTTGACTGGGTGGACTGGTTGGACTGGTTTGACTGGGTGGACTGGTTGGACTGGTTTGACTGGGTGGACTGGGTGGACTGGTGGACTGGTTTGACTGGGTGGACTGGGTGGACTGGTTGGACTGGTTTGACTGGGTGACCAGTCAGCTGAATGGGCGGTTTGATATAAATGATGATTAATTTCTCTCTGGACATCTTTTCTGTTTTTCATTTAATCTCTTCTTCTTCTCCTCCGTCTTTTCATCTTTCCCTCAATCCTCCAATATTCTCTCTCTCTCTCATCTCTCTGTCTTTGTCTCTCCCCCGACCCTCTTTTACTGCATATTCAACACCTCTCTCTCTCTCTCTCTCTCTCTCTCTCTCTCTCGCTCTCTCGTCTCTCTCTCTCTCTCTCTCTCTCTCTCTTTCATATTAAATCTGGTGATCTCCTGGAATTGAAAAACTAAACCTCTCCTCCTCCTCCATCCTAAAAGTCACCTTCAACATTCAACATTATTTTCACACTCTCTCTCTCTCTCTCTCTCTCTCTCTCTCCTCTCTCTCTCTCTCTCTCACTCTCTCTCTCTCTCTCTCTCTCTTTATCTCTCTCTTTCTCTTACTCTCTCACTCTTTCCCACTCTCTCTTGGTCTCTCTGTCTCTGTCAGTAATATATTTGTTCTCAGTAGTGTTAGCAGTGTGTGTGTGTGTGTGTGTGTGGTGTGTGTGTGTGTTGGGATCATTCTGTTATCAGCTCCCAGCAGCCCCCGCTGCAGACTCCTCCTCCCTCCGTTAAAGCTTCACTCCTCTGTCCAGTGGAACCCCTCACCCCCAGAGCTGTGTGTGTGTGTGTGTCGGTATGTGTGTGTGTGTGGTGGGGGGTGTGGGGTGTGTGTGTGTGTGTGTGTGTGTGTGGGGTCGGGGGTGTGTGTGTGTGGTGGGGGTGGGGTGGGGTGTGGGGTGTGTGTGTGTGTGTGGTGGGGGTGGGGGTGGGGGGTGTGGGGTGTGTGTGTGTGTGTGTGGGGGGGGGTGGGGTGTGTGTGTGTGTGTGTCTCGGTGTGTGTGTGTGGTGGGGGTGGGGTGGGGTGTGGGGTGTGTGTGTGTGTGTGTGGGGGGGGTGGGGGGGACTTTTGTACCTGCACACCTATTTTCCGTCATTCCGTTAGCTCAAAATGTATTTCTCTGCATCTATTAGAGTCATTACAGTAACTTAAAATCTCTATATTGCAGCTATTCACATCATATCAGGAGCTTTAAATTGATACATTGGTGTCTATTAGCATCATTACGGTAACTAGAAATCTATATATTGGAAACTATTTGCATCATCATCACAGTAGCTCAAAATTGATACATTGTTATCACTGTTATTACAGTAACTTTATATATTGGCATCTATTATAGTCATTATGGTAACTCAAAACTGATATATTAGCATCTATTAGCTTCATTACAGTAACTCAAAGTTGATGCATCTCTGTGTTTCATGATGGGAACTCGTAATTGAGATATTGTCTATTTCGGTTATTACGGTAACTGGATGTACTGGTGCCTCTTCATGTCATTACGGTAACTCACACTGGATTTCTTAGTGTCTGTTAGTGTTGTTACAGCCTCAGGGCCATCATCCAATCACTGCTCTTCTATCAGAAAACAGCTGGAACCAATCAGGAGTCAGCGTTTCCTCTAACAGTCAGATTAGCTGAAGTGTCTCCGTGTTTCGTTTTCTCTTCAGTAACTCCTCAGCACTTTAATTTGATTATTAGTGTAATTAACGGTATTGTCTGGATTTGGAGGAAAATCTGTGTGTGTGTGTGTGTGGGGGGGGTGGGGGGGGGGGGGGGGGGGGGGGGGGGGGGGTGGGAAGCAACGGGGCTTGATGGGAAATAAAGGTAACAATACTACTGCTGTTGAGACAGAGGCTCTCATTGGTTTACATGTTTAATGACACACAGAGCGGCTTTACTTCTGTACACACACACACACACACACACACACACACACACACACACACACACACACACCAGAGGAGAACTAAAAACCTTGACAGCTGGTGTGTGTGTGTGTGTGGGAAACTCCACTGCAGTGTCACTGGAAATGAGACAAAAGACTTTAGACTGGGAGCAATTATACATCTGTCTCTCTCTCTCTCTCTCTCTCTGTCTCTCTGTCTCTCTCTCTCTCTCTCTGTCTCCTCTCTCTCTCTGTCTCTCTGTCTCTCTCTGTCTCTGTCTCTCTCTCTCTCTCTCTGTCTCTCTCTCTCTCTTCTCTCTGTCTCTCTCTCTCTCTCTCTCTCTCTCTCTCTCTCTGAACATCATTTCTATGCTAATGAGCTTGGCTCTGCTGTAATCTCATTGGCCTATTGAACAGACGATGCAATTTCCTGTCCTTTCTCTTCCCCCCAACTGGAACAATACAGACCTCTGTGTGTGTGTGTGTGTGTGTGTGTGTGTGTGTGTGTGTGTGTGTGTGTGTGTGTGTGTCAGATGGGTGGAGTTAGTGATTCTTGTTATGGAGTCTGTTTCCGTTTCTTATCATTTGGGAAAATCTGAGATGAGACGCTAAATGAAAAATACTGCTGAAGGAGCAACGACCACAGAAGAAGAAGTCAGTTCCTGTGAACACATGAAGAGACGCTGCTGGTCTGGCAGCAGCTTCTGCTGTAAAACTCTTTCTTTTAGCAGCGATGGAGAATATATAAAAGTACACACTCCCCTACAGCAGCCCTTTAAACACTCTCTGCTCATGTGTTAATGTTCCAGATAATACAATAATAATAATTATAGATCTAGCTGCATGGCAGCAGTGAACGGTTCCACTGCATTGATCTTCGCTCCTGTCAAACAAAGTGAA
>NC_136017.1:25556167-25800532 GCF_048128805.1 Centroberyx gerrardi | reverse complement strand
TGGCTGAGATTACTATAGTGTAGTTTTACATGACTGCTGATTGGCTGAGCTGACTACATTTGAGTGTTACATGGCTGCTGATTGGCTGAGCTGACTACATTTGAGTGTTATATGGCTGCTGATTGGCTGAGCTGACTACAGTGTAGTTTTTCATGACTGCTGATTGGCTGAGCTGACTACAGGCAGGTGTTACATGACTTCTGATAGGCTGAGCTGACTACAGTCTAGTGTTACATGACTGCTGATTGGCTGAGCTGACTACATTTGAGTGTTACATGGCTGCTGATTGGCTGAGCTGACTACATTTGAGTGTTACATGGCTGCTGATTGGCTGAGCTGACTACAGGCAAGTGTTACATGGCTTCTGATTGGTTGAACTCACTACAGGCTTGTTTTATATGACTGCTGATTGGCTGCGCTGACTAAAGGCTAGTGTTACACGACTGCTGATTGGCTGAGCTGACTACAGGCTAGTGTTACATGACCTCTGACTGGCTGAGCTGACTGCAGGTTAGTGTTACATGGCTTCTGATTGGTTGAACTCACTACAGGCTTGTTTTATATGACTGCTGATTGGCTGCGCTGACTAAAGGCTAGTGTTACACGACTGCTGATTGGCTGAGCTGACTACAGGCAGGTGTTACATGACTTCTGATAGGCTGAGCTGACTACAGTCTAGTGTTACATGACTGCTGATTGGTTGAACTCACTACAGGCTTGTTTTATATGACTGCTGATTGGCTGCGCTGACTAAAGGCTAGTGTTACACGACTGCTGATTGCCTGAGCTGACTACAGGCTAGTGTTACATGGCTGCTAATTGGGTGAACTGACTACATGCTAGTGTTACATGACTTCTGATTGGCTGAGCTGATTACATTTGACTGTTACATGGCTGCTGATTGGCTGAGATTACTATAGTGTAGTTTTACATGACTGCTGATTGGCTGAGCTGACTACATTTGAGTGTTACATGGCTGCTGATTGGCTGAGCTGACTACAGTGTAGTTTTACATGACTGCTTATTGGCTGAGCTGACTACAGGCAGGTGTTACATGACTTGTGATTGGCTGAGCTGACGACAGGCTAGCATTACTTTTCTTCTGATTGGCTGAGCTGACTACAGGCTAGTGTTACTTTTATTCTGATTGGCTGAGCTGACTACATTTGACTGTTACATAGCTGCTGACTGGCTGAGCTGACTACAGTCTATTGTTACATGTCTTCTGATTGGCTGAGCTGACTACATTTGACTGTTACATGGCTGCTGATTGGCTGAGATTACTATAGTGTAGTTTTACATGACTGCTGATTGGCTGAGCTGACTACATTTGAGTGTTACATGGCTGCTGATTGGCTGAGCTGACTACATTTGAGTGTTATATGGCTGCTGATTGGCTGAGCTGACTACAGTGTAGTTTTTCATGACTGCTGATTGGCTGAGCTGACTACAGGCAGGTGTTACATGACTTCTGATAGGCTGAGCTGACTACAGTCTAGTGTTACATGACTGCTGATTGGCTGAGCTGACTACATTTGAGTGTTACATGGCTGCTGATTGGCTGAGCTGACTACATTTGAGTGTTACATGGCTGCTGATTGGCTGAGCTGACTACAGGCAAGTGTTACATGGCTTCTGATTGGTTGAACTCACTACAGGCTTGTTTTATATGACTGCTGATTGGCTGCGCTGACTAAAGGCTAGTGTTACACGACTGCTGATTGGCTGAGCTGACTACAGGCTAGTGTTACATGACCTCTGACTGGCTGAGCTGACTGCAGGTTAGTGTTACATGGCTTCTGATTGGTTGAACTCACTACAGGCTTGTTTTATATGACTGCTGATTGGCTGCGCTGACTAAAGGCTAGTGTTACACGACTGCTGATTGGCTGAGCTGACTACAGGCAGGTGTTACATGACTTCTGATAGGCTGAGCTGACTACAGTCTAGTGTTACATGACTGCTGATTGGTTGAACTCACTACAGGCTTGTTTTATATGACTGCTGATTGGCTGCGCTGACTAAAGGCTAGTGTTACACGACTGCTGATTGCCTGAGCTGACTACAGGCTAGTGTTACATGGCTGCTAATTGGGTGAACTGACTACATGCTAGTGTTACATGACTTCTGATTGGCTGAGCTGATTACATTTGACTGTTACATGGCTGCTGATTGGCTGAGATTACTATAGTGTAGTTTTACATGACTGCTGATTGGCTGAGCTGACTACATTTGAGTGTTACATGGCTGCTGATTGGCTGAGCTGACTACAGTGTAGTTTTACATGACTGCTTATTGGCTGAGCTGACTACAGGCAGGTGTTACATGACTTGTGATTGGCTGAGCTGACGACAGGCTAGCATTACTTTTCTTCTGATTGGCTGAGCTGACTACAGGCTAGTGTTACTTTTATTCTGATTGGCTGAGCTGA
This sequence comes from Centroberyx gerrardi, assembly GCF_048128805.1. NCBI lineage: Eukaryota > Metazoa > Chordata > Actinopteri > Beryciformes > Berycidae > Centroberyx > Centroberyx gerrardi. The sequence goes on along the minus strand of NC_136017.1, from coordinate 25,798,101 downwards.
CTACATTTGACTGTTACATAGCTGCTGACTGGCTGAGCTGACTACAGTCTATTGTTACATGTCTTCTGATTGGCTGAGCTGACTACATTTGACTGTTACATGGCTGCTGATTGGCTGAGATTACTATAGTGTAGTTTTACATGACTGCTGATTGGCTGAGCTGACTACATTTGAGTGTTACATGGCTGCTGATTGGCTGAGCTGACTACATTTGAGTGTTATATGGCTGCTGATTGGCTGAGCTGACTACAGTGTAGTTTTTCATGACTGCTGATTGGCTGAGCTGACTACAGGCAGGTGTTACATGACTTCTGATAGGCTGAGCTGACTACAGTCTAGTGTTACATGACTGCTGATTGGCTGAGCTGACTACATTTGAGTGTTACATGGCTGCTGATTGGCTGAGCTGACTACATTTGAGTGTTACATGGCTGCTGATTGGCTGAGCTGACTACAGGCAAGTGTTACATGGCTTCTGATTGGTTGAACTCACTACAGGCTTGTTTTATATGACTGCTGATTGGCTGCGCTGACTAAAGGCTAGTGTTACACGACTGCTGATTGGCTGAGCTGACTACAGGCTAGTGTTACATGACCTCTGACTGGCTGAGCTGACTGCAGGTTAGTGTTACATGGCTTCTGATTGGTTGAACTCACTACAGGCTTGTTTTATATGACTGCTGATTGGCTGCGCTGACTAAAGGCTAGTGTTACACGACTGCTGATTGGCTGAGCTGACTACAGGCAGGTGTTACATGACTTCTGATAGGCTGAGCTGACTACAGTCTAGTGTTACATGACTGCTGATTGGTTGAACTCACTACAGGCTTGTTTTATATGACTGCTGATTGGCTGCGCTGACTAAAGGCTAGTGTTACACGACTGCTGATTGCCTGAGCTGACTACAGGCTAGTGTTACATGGCTGCTAATTGGGTGAACTGACTACATGCTAGTGTTACATGACTTCTGATTGGCTGAGCTGATTACATTTGACTGTTACATGGCTGCTGATTGGCTGAGATTACTATAGTGTAGTTTTACATGACTGCTGATTGGCTGAGCTGACTACATTTGAGTGTTACATGGCTGCTGATTGGCTGAGCTGACTACAGTGTAGTTTTACATGACTGCTTATTGGCTGAGCTGACTACAGGCAGGTGTTACATGACTTGTGATTGGCTGAGCTGACGACAGGCTAGCATTACTTTTCTTCTGATTGGCTGAGCTGACTACAGGCTAGTGTTACTTTTATTCTGATTGGCTGAGCTGACTACATTTGACTGTTACATAGCTGCTGACTGGCTGAGCTGACTACAGTCTATTGTTACATGTCTTCTGATTGGCTGAGCTGACTACATTTGACTGTTACATGGCTGCTGATTGGCTGAGATTACTATAGTGTAGTTTTACATGACTGCTGATTGGCTGAGCTGACTACATTTGAGTGTTACATGGCTGCTGATTGGCTGAGCTGACTACATTTGAGTGTTATATGGCTGCTGATTGGCTGAGCTGACTACAGTGTAGTTTTTCATGACTGCTGATTGGCTGAGCTGACTACAGGCAGGTGTTACATGACTTCTGATAGGCTGAGCTGACTACAGTCTAGTGTTACATGACTGCTGATTGGCTGAGCTGACTACATTTGAGTGTTACATGGCTGCTGATTGGCTGAGCTGACTACATTTGAGTGTTACATGGCTGCTGATTGGCTGAGCTGACTACAGGCAAGTGTTACATGGCTTCTGATTGGTTGAACTCACTACAGGCTTGTTTTATATGACTGCTGATTGGCTGCGCTGACTAAAGGCTAGTGTTACACGACTGCTGATTGGCTGAGCTGACTACAGGCTAGTGTTACATGACCTCTGACTGGCTGAGCTGACTGCAGGTTAGTGTTACATGGCTTCTGATTGGTTGAACTCACTACAGGCTTGTTTTATATGACTGCTGATTGGCTGCGCTGACTAAAGGCTAGTGTTACACGACTGCTGATTGGCTGAGCTGACTACAGGCAGGTGTTACATGACTTCTGATAGGCTGAGCTGACTACAGTCTAGTGTTACATGACTGCTGATTGGTTGAACTCACTACAGGCTTGTTTTATATGACTGCTGATTGGCTGCGCTGACTAAAGGCTAGTGTTACACGACTGCTGATTGCCTGAGCTGACTACAGGCTAGTGTTACATGGCTGCTAATTGGGTGAACTGACTACATGCTAGTGTTACATGACTTCTGATTGGCTGAGCTGATTACATTTGACTGTTACATGGCTGCTGATTGGCTGAGATTACTATAGTGTAGTTTTACATGACTGCTGATTGGCTGAGCTGACTACATTTGAGTGTTACATGGCTGCTGATTGGCTGAGCTGACTACAGTGTAGTTTTACATGACTGCTTATTGGCTGAGCTGACTACAGGCAGGTGTTACATGACTTGTGATTGGCTGAGCTGACGACAGGCTAGCATTACTTTTCTTCTGATTGGCTGAGCTGACTACAGGCTAGTGTTACTTTTATTCTGATTGGCTGAGCTGACTACATTTGACTGTTACATAGCTGCTGACTGGCTGAGCTGACTACAGTCTATTGTTACATGTCTTCTGATTGGCTGAGCTGACTACATTTGACTGTTACATGGCTGCTGATTGGCTGAGATTACTATAGTGTAGTTTTACATGACTGCTGATTGGCTGAGCTGACTACATTTGAGTGTTACATGGCTGCTGATTGGCTGAGCTGACTACATTTGAGTGTTATATGGCTGCTGATTGGCTGAGCTGACTACAGTGTAGTTTTTCATGACTGCTGATTGGCTGAGCTGACTACAGGCAGGTGTTACATGACTTCTGATAGGCTGAGCTGACTACAGTCTAGTGTTACATGACTGCTGATTGGCTGAGCTGACTACATTTGAGTGTTACATGGCTGCTGATTGGCTGAGCTGACTACATTTGAGTGTTACATGGCTGCTGATTGGCTGAGCTGACTACAGGCAAGTGTTACATGGCTTCTGATTGGTTGAACTCACTACAGGCTTGTTTTATATGACTGCTGATTGGCTGCGCTGACTAAAGGCTAGTGTTACACGACTGCTGATTGGCTGAGCTGACTACAGGCTAGTGTTACATGACCTCTGACTGGCTGAGCTGACTGCAGGTTAGTGTTACATGGCTTCTGATTGGTTGAACTCACTACAGGCTTGTTTTATATGACTGCTGATTGGCTGCGCTGACTAAAGGCTAGTGTTACACGACTGCTGATTGGCTGAGCTGACTACAGGCAGGTGTTACATGACTTCTGATAGGCTGAGCTGACTACAGTCTAGTGTTACATGACTGCTGATTGGTTGAACTCACTACAGGCTTGTTTTATATGACTGCTGATTGGCTGCGCTGACTAAAGGCTAGTGTTACACGACTGCTGATTGCCTGAGCTGACTACAGGCTAGTGTTACATGGCTGCTAATTGGGTGAACTGACTACATGCTAGTGTTACATGACTTCTGATTGGCTGAGCTGATTACATTTGACTGTTACATGGCTGCTGATTGGCTGAGATTACTATAGTGTAGTTTTACATGACTGCTGATTGGCTGAGCTGACTACATTTGAGTGTTACATGGCTGCTGATTGGCTGAGCTGACTACAGTGTAGTTTTACATGACTGCTTATTGGCTGAGCTGACTACAGGCAGGTGTTACATGACTTGTGATTGGCTGAGCTGACGACAGGCTAGCATTACTTTTCTTCTGATTGGCTGAGCTGACTACAGGCTAGTGTTACTTTTATTCTGATTGGCTGAGCTGACTACATTTGACTGTTACATAGCTGCTGACTGGCTGAGCTGACTACAGTCTATTGTTACATGTCTTCTGATTGGCTGAGCTGACTACATTTGACTGTTACATGGCTGCTGATTGGCTGAGATTACTATAGTGTAGTTTTACATGACTGCTGATTGGCTGAGCTGACTACATTTGAGTGTTACATGGCTGCTGATTGGCTGAGCTGACTACATTTGAGTGTTATATGGCTGCTGATTGGCTGAGCTGACTACAGTGTAGTTTTTCATGACTGCTGATTGGCTGAGCTGACTACAGGCAGGTGTTACATGACTTCTGATAGGCTGAGCTGACTACAGTCTAGTGTTACATGACTGCTGATTGGCTGAGCTGACTACATTTGAGTGTTACATGGCTGCTGATTGGCTGAGCTGACTACATTTGAGTGTTACATGGCTGCTGATTGGCTGAGCTGACTACAGGCAAGTGTTACATGGCTTCTGATTGGTTGAACTCACTACAGGCTTGTTTTATATGACTGCTGATTGGCTGCGCTGACTAAAGGCTAGTGTTACACGACTGCTGATTGGCTGAGCTGACTACAGGCTAGTGTTACATGACCTCTGACTGGCTGAGCTGACTGCAGGTTAGTGTTACATGGCTTCTGATTGGTTGAACTCACTACAGGCTTGTTTTATATGACTGCTGATTGGCTGCGCTGACTAAAGGCTAGTGTTACACGACTGCTGATTGGCTGAGCTGACTACAGGCAGGTGTTACATGACTTCTGATAGGCTGAGCTGACTACAGTCTAGTGTTACATGACTGCTGATTGGTTGAACTCACTACAGGCTTGTTTTATATGACTGCTGATTGGCTGCGCTGACTAAAGGCTAGTGTTACACGACTGCTGATTGCCTGAGCTGACTACAGGCTAGTGTTACATGGCTGCTAATTGGGTGAACTGACTACATGCTAGTGTTACATGACTTCTGATTGGCTGAGCTGATTACATTTGACTGTTACATGGCTGCTGATTGGCTGAGATTACTATAGTGTAGTTTTACATGACTGCTGATTGGCTGAGCTGACTACATTTGAGTGTTACATGGCTGCTGATTGGCTGAGCTGACTACAGTGTAGTTTTACATGACTGCTTATTGGCTGAGCTGACTACAGGCAGGTGTTACATGACTTGTGATTGGCTGAGCTGACGACAGGCTAGCATTACTTTTCTTCTGATTGGCTGAGCTGACTACAGGCTAGTGTTACTTTTATTCTGATTGGCTGAGCTGACTACATTTGACTGTTACATAGCTGCTGACTGGCTGAGCTGACTACAGTCTATTGTTACATGTCTTCTGATTGGCTGAGCTGACTACATTTGACTGTTACATGGCTGCTGATTGGCTGAGATTACTATAGTGTAGTTTTACATGACTGCTGATTGGCTGAGCTGACTACATTTGAGTGTTACATGGCTGCTGATTGGCTGAGCTGACTACATTTGAGTGTTATATGGCTGCTGATTGGCTGAGCTGACTACAGTGTAGTTTTTCATGACTGCTGATTGGCTGAGCTGACTACAGGCAGGTGTTACATGACTTCTGATAGGCTGAGCTGACTACAGTCTAGTGTTACATGACTGCTGATTGGCTGAGCTGACTACATTTGAGTGTTACATGGCTGCTGATTGGCTGAGCTGACTACATTTGAGTGTTACATGGCTGCTGATTGGCTGAGCTGACTACAGGCAAGTGTTACATGGCTTCTGATTGGTTGAACTCACTACAGGCTTGTTTTATATGACTGCTGATTGGCTGCGCTGACTAAAGGCTAGTGTTACACGACTGCTGATTGGCTGAGCTGACTACAGGCTAGTGTTACATGACCTCTGACTGGCTGAGCTGACTGCAGGTTAGTGTTACATGGCTTCTGATTGGTTGAACTCACTACAGGCTTGTTTTATATGACTGCTGATTGGCTGCGCTGACTAAAGGCTAGTGTTACACGACTGCTGATTGGCTGAGCTGACTACAGGCAGGTGTTACATGACTTCTGATAGGCTGAGCTGACTACAGTCTAGTGTTACATGACTGCTGATTGGTTGAACTCACTACAGGCTTGTTTTATATGACTGCTGATTGGCTGCGCTGACTAAAGGCTAGTGTTACACGACTGCTGATTGCCTGAGCTGACTACAGGCTAGTGTTACATGGCTGCTAATTGGGTGAACTGACTACATGCTAGTGTTACATGACTTCTGATTGGCTGAGCTGATTACATTTGACTGTTACATGGCTGCTGATTGGCTGAGATTACTATAGTGTAGTTTTACATGACTGCTGATTGGCTGAGCTGACTACATTTGAGTGTTACATGGCTGCTGATTGGCTGAGCTGACTACAGTGTAGTTTTACATGACTGCTTATTGGCTGAGCTGACTACAGGCAGGTGTTACATGACTTGTGATTGGCTGAGCTGACGACAGGCTAGCATTACTTTTCTTCTGATTGGCTGAGCTGACTACAGGCTAGTGTTACTTTTATTCTGATTGGCTGAGCTGACTACATTTGACTGTTACATAGCTGCTGACTGGCTGAGCTGACTACAGTCTATTGTTACATGTCTTCTGATTGGCTGAGCTGACTACATTTGACTGTTACATGGCTGCTGATTGGCTGAGATTACTATAGTGTAGTTTTACATGACTGCTGATTGGCTGAGCTGACTACATTTGAGTGTTACATGGCTGCTGATTGGCTGAGCTGACTACATTTGAGTGTTATATGGCTGCTGATTGGCTGAGCTGACTACAGTGTAGTTTTTCATGACTGCTGATTGGCTGAGCTGACTACAGGCAGGTGTTACATGACTTCTGATAGGCTGAGCTGACTACAGTCTAGTGTTACATGACTGCTGATTGGCTGAGCTGACTACATTTGAGTGTTACATGGCTGCTGATTGGCTGAGCTGACTACATTTGAGTGTTACATGGCTGCTGATTGGCTGAGCTGACTACAGGCAAGTGTTACATGGCTTCTGATTGGTTGAACTCACTACAGGCTTGTTTTATATGACTGCTGATTGGCTGCGCTGACTAAAGGCTAGTGTTACACGACTGCTGATTGGCTGAGCTGACTACAGGCTAGTGTTACATGACCTCTGACTGGCTGAGCTGACTGCAGGTTAGTGTTACATGGCTTCTGATTGGTTGAACTCACTACAGGCTTGTTTTATATGACTGCTGATTGGCTGCGCTGACTAAAGGCTAGTGTTACACGACTGCTGATTGGCTGAGCTGACTACAGGCAGGTGTTACATGACTTCTGATAGGCTGAGCTGACTACAGTCTAGTGTTACATGACTGCTGATTGGTTGAACTCACTACAGGCTTGTTTTATATGACTGCTGATTGGCTGCGCTGACTAAAGGCTAGTGTTACACGACTGCTGATTGCCTGAGCTGACTACAGGCTAGTGTTACATGGCTGCTAATTGGGTGAACTGACTACATGCTAGTGTTACATGACTTCTGATTGGCTGAGCTGATTACATTTGACTGTTACATGGCTGCTGATTGGCTGAGATTACTATAGTGTAGTTTTACATGACTGCTGATTGGCTGAGCTGACTACATTTGAGTGTTACATGGCTGCTGATTGGCTGAGCTGACTACAGTGTAGTTTTACATGACTGCTTATTGGCTGAGCTGACTACAGGCAGGTGTTACATGACTTGTGATTGGCTGAGCTGACGACAGGCTAGCATTACTTTTCTTCTGATTGGCTGAGCTGACTACAGGCTAGTGTTACTTTTATTCTGATTGGCTGAGCTGACTACATTTGACTGTTACATAGCTGCTGACTGGCTGAGCTGACTACAGTCTATTGTTACATGTCTTCTGATTGGCTGAGCTGACTACATTTGACTGTTACATGGCTGCTGATTGGCTGAGATTACTATAGTGTAGTTTTACATGACTGCTGATTGGCTGAGCTGACTACATTTGAGTGTTACATGGCTGCTGATTGGCTGAGCTGACTACATTTGAGTGTTATATGGCTGCTGATTGGCTGAGCTGACTACAGTGTAGTTTTTCATGACTGCTGATTGGCTGAGCTGACTACAGGCAGGTGTTACATGACTTCTGATAGGCTGAGCTGACTACAGTCTAGTGTTACATGACTGCTGATTGGCTGAGCTGACTACATTTGAGTGTTACATGGCTGCTGATTGGCTGAGCTGACTACATTTGAGTGTTACATGGCTGCTGATTGGCTGAGCTGACTACAGGCAAGTGTTACATGGCTTCTGATTGGTTGAACTCACTACAGGCTTGTTTTATATGACTGCTGATTGGCTGCGCTGACTAAAGGCTAGTGTTACACGACTGCTGATTGGCTGAGCTGACTACAGGCTAGTGTTACATGACCTCTGACTGGCTGAGCTGACTGCAGGTTAGTGTTACATGGCTTCTGATTGGTTGAACTCACTACAGGCTTGTTTTATATGACTGCTGATTGGCTGCGCTGACTAAAGGCTAGTGTTACACGACTGCTGATTGGCTGAGCTGACTACAGGCAGGTGTTACATGACTTCTGATAGGCTGAGCTGACTACAGTCTAGTGTTACATGACTGCTGATTGGTTGAACTCACTACAGGCTTGTTTTATATGACTGCTGATTGGCTGCGCTGACTAAAGGCTAGTGTTACACGACTGCTGATTGCCTGAGCTGACTACAGGCTAGTGTTACATGGCTGCTAATTGGGTGAACTGACTACATGCTAGTGTTACATGACTTCTGATTGGCTGAGCTGGCTACAGTCTAGTGTTACATGGCTGCTGACTGGCTGAGCTGACTACAGTCTATTGTTACATGTCTTCTGATTGGCTGAGCTGATTACATTTGACTGTTACATGGCTGCTGATTGGCTGAGATTACTATAGTGTAGTTTTACATGACTGCTGATTGGCTGAGCTGACTACATTTGAGTGTTACATGGCTGCTGATTGGCTGAGCTGACTACAGTGTAGTTTTACATGACTGCTTATTGGCTGAGCTGACTACAGGCAGGTGTTACATGACTTGCGATTGGCTGAGCTGACTATATTTGAGTGTTACATGGCTGCTGATTGGAAAAGCTGACTTCAATGTAGTTTTACATGACTGCTGATTGGCTGGGCTGACTACAGTCTGGTGTTACATGACTGCTGATTGGCTGAGCTGACTAAATTTGAGTGTTACATGACTTCTGATTGGCTGAACTGACTACAGGCTAGTGTTCCACGGCTGCTGATTGGCTGAGCTGAATACAGTATAGTGTTACACGACTGCTGATTGGCTGAGCTGACTACAGGCAGATGTTACATGACTTCTGATTGGCTGTACTGACTACAGGGAAGTATTACATGGCTGCTGATTGGCTGAGATGACTAATATTGAGTGTTACATGACTTCTGATTGGCTGAGATGACTACATTTGAGTGTTACATGACCTCTGGTTTGCTGACCTTAATACAGTCTAGTGTTACATGACTTATGATTGGCTGAGCTGATTACAGGCTAGTGTTACATGGCTGCTGATTGTTTTAACTCACTACAGGCTAGTGTTATATGACTTCTGATTGGCTGAGCTGAGGACAGGCGAGTGTTACATTACTGCTGATTGGCTGTGCTGATGACAGGCTAGTGTCACAAGATTGCTGTTTGGGTGAGCTGACTACAGGCTAGTGTTACATGGCTGCTGATTGGCTGACCTTAATACAGTTTAGTGTTACATGACTTATGATTGGCTGAGCTGACTACAGGCTAGTGTTACATGTCTGCTGATTGTTTTAACTCACTACAGGCTAGTGTTATATGACTTCTGATTGGCTGAGCTGAGGACAGGCGAGTGTTACATTACTGCTGATTGGCTGTGCTGATGACAGGCTAGTGTCACAAGATTGCTGTTTGGCTGAGCTGACTACAGGCTAGTGTTACATGACTTCTGATTGGCTGAGCTGACTACAGCCGCCGCTGCAAAATGCAATTACACGACTCTGCAGAGGGCTTTTAATTTGACACGACTGATACAGAAAGTGGCGACACCCGGCTGAGGCAAGAGTGAGAGAGAGAGAGAATAGAAAAAGAAATAGGAGGGAAAGGTAGATTTAACTAGCTAACGTTAAGTTAGATAGATTTTACATTCACAATGTATTCTCTATTGATGTTTATGGCCAACTAATTATTATTAATATTAATAATATATCGTGAAATAATGTTCCAGCTAACGTTAACTAGATAGGTAACGTTAACGTTAACGTTAGCGAACTCATTGAATCATAATACCGGTAACTTAACGTTACTTCAATAAACGTCGGTAAAATAATTGCCAATGATGTTTATTTAAGCTATGTATTAAAATATTCCTGATGGCATTTTCAGATGAGTTTGTTAAAATATTTCTCCAAGAAGAGAAAGATGCCTGACGTCGATGAGGAAGATAGTCAGGTAACTTACTTTAGCTAGGGAGGGGCTCAAGGTTCTTAGCTATGCCCCGAAGTTTTGAAGGGAAAGAAATGCCTTCTGGTTCTAAAATATGTAACGTTAGTGGTGGCTACTACAATATTTTAATGTTCCACTGGTTGTGTGATCAAATATTTGTGATGTGAGAGAATTATCTAACGTTACTCATTCTCAAATGTAACCTTATTAGACAAGTAGACAGGCAGGATTAGTGGAGGCGAGTGGAGCAGGAGAGCAGAGTGGAGCAGGAGAGAGGGCAGAAAGAGAGGAGAGTGGAGGAGGAGAGGAGAGAGGAGCAGGAGAGCAGTGTGGAGCAGGAGAGAGGGCAGAAAGAGAGGAGAGTGGAGGAGGAGAGGAGCAGGAGAGCAGTGTGGAGCAGGAGAGAGGGCAGAAAGAGGAGAGTGGAGGAGGAGAGGAGAGAGGAGAGAAAACGAAGACTAAGCACAGGCTATCAGGCTGGGACCCTAAATGGGTAGACAAAACAAGGTTCCACCCATGGCTCTACCACACTGATCATGGTGAGTATTCAGCATTACACCATATCATGCAAGTCAGTGTATTTCAATATAATATTGTATGAACAATGACCAATAATGCCACTTTACTCTGTCCCTACAGGAATATTCTGCCGCTTATGTCGGCAACATAAGCAGGCACCAAAGAGAGGAGGGGCCAAGCGGCCATTCATCGAGACAGGCTGCCAACTCTACCGAGTTGACTATTTAGATAAGCATATGACGACGGAGCACCACAAACAGAGTGTGAAGTCACATGCCTTACTGGCACAAGGTGAAGTTCCTTCAATTAGATAGGACGTTATTTTAATTGATAAAGATGTCTCAGGTATAACCTGCTTTTTGTTGCAATAACCATCAAAGATAACAGATTTGTACCTGCTTTGCATAGGTTCTTCAGTTCTGGTTGCCTTTGACCCGGTCATAACTTTAGAGCATGAGGCAATCATGGGGGGGTTCAAATGCCTCTACTACTTAACGAAGAGAGAGCAAGCACACCATCCAAATTATCCAGCTCTTCTCGATCTAGCTGAGTTGCTGGGGTGTGACTATTTTAAAAAGCTGAAGGTAAATAATTATCATGCTACTGTGTTATTGTTCATATTTGCATTTCATCACTGCAAATCAGCTCACCTCAAAATCTCATAATATTCAATCTATATTTAATCTCATTTACTTATAGATCGGAAAAAAGACCAACTACCGGTCTCATTTAATAATTGATGACATGTTGGAGATTTTGGCCACAGTGGTTGAGGAGCCAATCCTCCAAGACATCCACTCCTCTGTGGCTATCGGGCTGGAGGTGGATGAAAGCACAGATGTCTCTGTGAAGAAGCAGCTGGATCTGCATGTCCGGTATTATTCAATTGAGAGGACAACGATTAATGACTGAATTGGAGTAATACGTCTATGTTTAAGATGTCTTTTTTATGTTTTTCAGATATATGGACAATGAAGGGCAGCTCTTCAGCCAGTTCCTCGACCTGGTGAATGTCGCTGATGGGAAGGCAGCTACTGTCGTGGCAGCTATAAAGGAAGTGCTGCACAAAAAGAAAGTTCCAACCCAAAAGCTCTATGGATTAGGAACGGATGGAGCTGCTGTAATGACTGGTATGAACTCGCAACATAAGCAAGTAGAATTAATTGGGGTTTTTTTTTACTGCATGTTTTTGTTTTTAGTTGCTCAGTCAAAGACCTGAACATGAATTGGTTACTGCATGTCTTGATTTGATTTTTTTTTTTTCTTTTCTTGTAACAGGGAGGTTGAATGGTGTAGCGAAGCAGCTGCAGGATGACTTCCCCTGGTTGCTGCCAGTTGCGTGTGCTGCCCATCGCCTCGCCCTGGCATGTAGGGATGCCTCATCTGAGGTTCCCTATATGGCTACCTTCAGGGACCACTTGCAGCAGCTCCATCTCTATTTTCACAACAGCGCTGTTCTGAAAGCTGCAGCAGAGTCCTTGGGCCTTGAGGACTTAAAAGTGAAGGTGAGATCACAGAAAAACATACTTGTAGCTTTTAACAGCAATTCTGGCCATTATTGTGTACTACAGATGCACTTTCTGTGTTATTATTCATCTTTTATCTCATGACTGAAATATTTTTCAGCAAGTGAAGGACACGCGCTGGCTGTCTCAGCACCTGGCAGTCATCACTTTGCAAAGGAACCTCAGTGCAGTCCTGGCTGCCTTGGCTGAGGAGACTGAGGTCAATAAGTGCCCAGTAGCCAAGGGCCTGTATGGATTCTGCTGCACCTACCGCTTTGTCGCAGCAGTCTATCTGCAGGCTGATGTACTGCCGCATCTTGCTCGACTGTCCAAGATTTTTCAGAAAGAAAATGTTAACTTCCTGGCCATCAAAGAGCAGGTACATTCTAAGAATTTATCACTTTTAACATGTTTCTCTCATAATTTTAAAGTAATAGAACCAATCGTAGCCTATTCAGTCATTACTGATTGCATTCAAGAAAAAAGCTAAGCATTGTGTGACTGCCTTTATTAGGTCCCAGTGACAATGGCATGCCTGAGGACCATCAGAGATGCAGGTGATGCACAGCCCCCTTGCTCATTCTTGGCCCGGCTCCATGATGACCTGCATGACCCTGCGGGATTAGGTGCCTTTAACATCACCCATGAGGAGGAGAGGGAGAGGAGAGGCAGAGGCCAGGTGGAGCAGAGGGAGGTGGGGAGGTAGGGAGGTGTTCTGGTCCCGGTTCAGGACACAGGTACATTTGTTTTGGATGGCTATGAAGTAAGTACTATAATCAGTCTGGGAAAACAAAACAAAATAACGGGTAGCCATGCCTTGAGCTCCAGAGGAAACAGCATGGCATTCTATTTGTTTATAAAGCTTTAATTGCAAAACTTCCACTAACGGGTAGCCATGCCTTGAGCTCCAGAGGAAACAGCATGGCATTCTATTTGTTTATAAAGCTTTAATTGCAAAACTTCCACTATATCAATCCAAACTCATCTCTATTAGCTCATCTGGTTATATCCCTGTGGAAATAAAGGTTTCTATCAATCAATCAATCAATCAATCAAACTAGTTACTCATTTTCTTTTTTGTGCCATGTTTAGGTAATGGGGCCTTATCTGGATGGCCTCCAGGACAGCCTGGACAGAAGGTTCCAGAACCTGGACATCATGGGAGCCTTTCACGTGCTGGGACCCCAAGCGGCCAAGGAGGATAATGGGTCAAAGAGGCATTATGTATGAATAAATATGTTGTTGTAAATATGTAAATATGTCAATAAATATGTTCTAAAGTTTGTTTTGCAGTCAAGTGTCACTTTATTTCATATTTTTTAAGTGATATTCACTCCGACCGCTGGCGTACTACGTGCGCGCACCACCCAGGTACAACAAAACCCTTTCCCCCCGCTGCTAAAAAAAATCCTAGCGGAAACACTGGACTATATTTGAGTGTTACATGGCTGCTGATTGGAAGAGCTGACTACAGTTTGGTGTTACATGACTGCTGATTGGCTGAGCTGACTAAATTTGAGTGTTACATGACTTCTGATTGGCTGAGCTGACTACAGGCTAGTGTTACACGGCTGCTGATTGGCTGAGCTGACTACAGGCTAGTGTTACATGATTTCTGATTGGCTGAGCCGACTACATTTGAGTGTTACATGGCTGCTGATTGGCTGAGCTGAATACAGTATAGTGTTACACGACTGCTGATTGGCTGAGCTGACTACATTTGAGTGTTACATGGCTGCTTATTGGCTGAGCTGACTACAGGCTAGTGTTACATGACTGCTTATTGGCTGAGCTGACTACAGGCAGGTGTTACATGACTTCTGATTTGCTGAGCTGACGACAGGCTAGCATTACTTTTCTTCTGATTGGCTGAGCTGAGTACAGGCTAGTGTTACTTTTATTCTGATTGGCTGAGCTGACTACATTTGACTGTTACATGGCTGCTGATTGGCTGAAATGACTACAGGCTAGTGTTACATGACGTCGGATTGGCTGAGCTGGCTACAGTCTAGTGTTACATGGCTGCTGACTGGCTGAGCTGACTACAGTCTAGTGTTACATGTCTTCTGATTGGCTGAGCTGACTACATTTGACTGTTACATGGCTGCTGATTGGCTGAGATTACTATAGTGTAGTTTTACATGACTGCTGATTGGCTGAGTTGGCTACATTTGTGCGTTACATGGCTGCTGATTGGCTGAGCTGACTACAGTGTAGTTTTACATGGCTACTGATTGGCTGAGCTGACTAAATTTGAGTGTTACATGACTTCTGATGCCTGAGCTAACTACAGGCTAGTGTTACACGGCTGCTGATTGGCTGAGCTGACTACAGTCTCGTGTTACATGACTGCTGATTGGCTGAGCTGACTACATGCTTGTGTTACAGGACTTCTGATTGGATGAGCTGTCTACAGGCTAGTGTTACCTGACTTCTGATTGGCTGAGATGACTACATTTGAGTGTTACATGACTTCTGGTTGGCTGAGCCGACTACATTTGAGTGTTACATGGCTGCTGATTGGCTGACCTTAATACAGTCTAGTGTTACATGACTTATGATTGGCTGAGTTGATTACAGGCTAGTGTTACATGGCTGCTGATAGGTTGAACTCACTACAGGCTAGTGTTATATGATTTGTGATTGGCTGAGCTGAGGACAGGCGAGTGTTACATTACTGCTGATTGGCTGTGCTGATGATAGGCTAGTGTTACAAGATTGCTGATTGGCTGAGCTGAGGACAGGCTAGTGTTACATGGCTGCTGATTGGCTGAGATGACTACATTTGAGTGTTACATGTTTGCTGATTGGCTTATCTGACTACAGGCAAGTGTTACATGACTTCTGATTGCCTGAGCTGACTATATTTGAGTGTTACATCGCTGCTGATTGGAAGAGCTGACTTCAATGTAGTTTTACATGACTGCTGATTGGCTGAGCTGACTACAGGCATGTATTACATGACTTCTGATTCACTACCCTGACTACATTTGAGTGTTACATGGCTGCTGATTGGCTGGGCTGACTACAGTCTGGTGTTACATGACTGCTGATTGGCTGAGCTGACTACATTTGAGTGTTACATGGCTGCTGATTGGCTGAGCTGACTAATTTTGGGTGATACATTACTTCTGATGCCTGAGCTAACTACAGGCTAGTGTTACACGGCTGCTGATTGGCTGAGCTGACTACAGTCTAGTGTTACATGACTGCTGATTGGCTGAGCTGGCTACAGTCTAGTGTCACATGGCTGCTGACTGGGTGAGCTGACTACAGTCTAGTGTTACATGGCTGCTGATTGGCTGAGCTGACTACATTTGAGTGTTACATGGCTGCTGATTGGCTGAGCTGACTACATTTGAGTGTTACATGGCTGCTGATTGGCAGAGCTGACTACAGGCAGGTATTACATGACTTCTGATTTACTAACCTGACTACATTTGAGTGTTACATGGCTGCTGATTGGCTGGGCTGACTACAGTCTGGTGTTACATGACTGCTGATTGGCTGAGCTGACTAAATTTCACATTCCGTCGTCGATTACCGTAATTATCATAATGCATTGCAGTAACAAAAAAACGGCTACCTAACGTACCCCAACAGAAGCAGATCAGAAAATCAAACTTCATACTAAAATATGAGCAAATATACTTATCAAACAGAGGGAATTAGAAATAAAGGCCTGTCTCTAATATAAGCCTGCTTCCAATGAAGGCCTGGAACCCTCTGCAGTTGAGGTAAATAAAGGCCCGGGCCAATATTAGAGGAAATACGGTAGTTACAGATACAATATTTTACATCCATTTTACCGTTACCATTGAGTGAATTTTATTTTTTGGCACTTGAGTTCGCTCGTGTTTATGCAGCAGCTGTCCACAGGAAGTGCCCCAAAAGTGACCTCAAACTTCAAAAGGTCACCAATGTTAAGTCAATGAAGGCCTTCTCATCAACTTTACTGAGGCCTTTTCAGCCATACAATGTCCGATTGACTTGCAACCACTTTTGCCTGAAAGCTGGCATCCCACCGAACGTGTGAGTGCAATGATGTCCTTCTAGGACCACAGGAAGTGCCCCAAAAGTTACCCCAAAGTTCAAAAGGTCACCAATGTATGAGGAACAACTTTTCTGAGGCCTTTTCAGCCATGCAAGGCCCAATTGACTTGCAACCACTTTTGCCTTATAGCTGGCGTCCCACCGAACGTGTGAGTTCAAGTTTGTCCTTCTAGGACCACAGGAAGTGCCCCAAAAGTGACCCCAAAGTTCAAAAGGTCACAAATGTTAAGTCAATGAAGGCCTTCTCATCAACTTTACTGAGGCCTTTTCAGCCATGCAATGTCCCACTTTAATTGCAGTTTGGATGGAGAAACAGTGTTTTATCTGCCAAAATGCTGTTTTGTGGTGGAATCACTGTTTTATGTGGCAAAATGCTGTTTCAGGCTGGAAACAGCGTTTTTTGCGTTTAAAAGCAGTTTGGAGGCAGAATCACTGTTTTATGTGGCAAAATGCTGTTTCGGGCTGGAAACAGCGTTTTTTGCTTTTAAAGGCTGTTTGGATGGAGAAACAGTGTTTTATCTGCCAAAATGCTGTTTATAGGTGGAATCACTGTTTTATGTGGCAAAATGCTGTTTCTGGCTGGAAACAGCGTTTTTTGCCTCTAAAGGTTGTTTAGAGGTCAGAATCACTGTTTTATGTGGCAAAATGCTGTTTCAGGCTGGAAACAGCGTTTTTTGCGTTTAAAAGCAGTTTGGAGGCAGAATCACTGTTTTATGTGGCAAAATGCTGTTTCGGGCTGGAAACAGCGTTTTTTGCTTTTAAAGGCTGTTTGGATGGAGAAACAGTGTTTTATCTGCCAAAATGCTGTTTATAGGTGGAATCACTGTTTTATGTGGCAAAATGCTGTTTCTGGCTGGAAACAGCGTTTTTTGCCTCTAAAGGTTGTTTAGAGGTCAGAATCACTGTTTTATGTGGCAAAACACTGTTTTAGGCTGGAAACAGCGTTTTTTGCCGTTAAAGGCTGTTTGGATGGAGAAACAGTGTTTTATCTGCCAAAATGCTGTTTATAGGTGGAATCACTGTTTTATGTGGCAAAATGCTGTTTGGAGAGAGAAACACTGTTTTATGTGGCAAAATGCTGTTTGGAGAGAGAAACACTATTTTATGTGGCAAAATGCTGTTTTGTGGTGGAATCACTGTTTTATGTGGCAAAACGCTGTTTTGGGCTGCAAACAGCGTTTTTTGCCGTTAAAGGCTGTTTGGATGGAGAAACAGTGTTTTATCTGCCAAAATGCTGTTTATAGGTGGATTCACTGTTTTATGTGGCAAAATGCTGTTTCTGGCTGGAAACAGCGTTTTTTGCCTCTAAAGGTTGTTTAGAGGTCAGAATCACTGTTTTATGTGGCAAAACACTGTTTTAGGCTGGAAACAGCGTTTTTTGCCGTTAAAGGCTGTTTGGATGGAGAAACAGTGTTTTATCTGCCAAAATGCTGTTTATAGGTGGAATCACTGTTTTATGTGGCAAAATGCTGTTTCTGGCTGGAACAGCGTTTTTTGCCTCTAAAGGTTGTTTAGAGGTCAGAATCACTGTTTTATGTGGCAAAATGCTGTTTCTGGCTGGAAACAGTGTTTTTTGCCTCTAAAGGTTGTTTAGAGGTCAGAATCACTGTTTTATGTGGCAAAACACTGTTTTAGGCTGGAAACAGCGTTTTTTGCCGTTAAAGGCTGTTTGGATGGAGAAACAGTGTTTTATCTGCCAAAATGCTGTTTATAGGTGGATTCACTGTTTTATGTGGCAAAATGCTGTTTCTGGCTGGAACAGCGTTTTTTGCCTCTAAAGGTTGTTTAGAGGTCAGAATCACTGTTTTATGTGGCAAAATGCTGTTTCTGGCTGGAAACAGCGTTTTTTGCCTCTAAAGGTTGTTTAGAGGTCAGAATCACTGTTTTATGTGGCAAAACACTGTTTTAGGCTGGAAACAGCGTTTTTTGCCGTTAAAGGCTGTTTGGATGGAGAAACAGTGTTTTATCTGCCAAAATGCTGTTTATAGGTGGAATCACTGTTTTATGTGGCAAAATGCTGTTTGGAGAGAGAAACACTGTTTTATGTGGCAAAATGCTGTTTGGAGAGAGAAACACTATTTTATGTGGCAAAATGCTGTTTTGTGGTGGAATCACTGTTTTATGTGGCAAAACGCTGTTTTGGGCTGCAAACAGCGTTTTTTGCCGTTAAAGGCTGTTTGGATGGAGAAACAGTGTTTTATCTGCCAAAATGCTGTTTATAGGTGGATTCACTGTTTTATGTGGCAAAATGCTGTTTCTGGCTGGAAACAGCGTTTTTTGCCTCTAAAGGTTGTTTAGAGGTCAGAATCACTGTTTTATGTGGCAAAACACTGTTTTAGGCTGGAAACAGCGTTTTTTGCCGTTAAAGGCTGTTTGGATGGAGAAACAGTGTTTTATCTGCCAAAATGCTGTTTATAGGTGGAATCACTGTTTTATGTGGCAAAATGCTGTTTCTGGCTGGAACAGCGTTTTTTGCCTCTAAAGGTTGTTTAGAGGTCAGAATCACTGTTTTATGTGGCAAAATGCTGTTTCTGGCTGGAAACAGTGTTTTTTGCCTCTAAAGGTTGTTTAGAGGTCAGAATCACTGTTTTATGTGGCAAAACACTGTTTTAGGCTGGAAACAGCGTTTTTTGCCGTTAAAGGCTGTTTGGATGGAGAAACAGTGTTTTATCTGCCAAAATGCTGTTTATAGGTGGATTCACTGTTTTATGTGGCAAAATGCTGTTTCTGGCTGGAACAGCGTTTTTTGCCTCTAAAGGTTGTTTAGAGGTCAGAATCACTGTTTTATGTGGCAAAATGCTGTTTCTGGCTGGAAACAGCGTTTTTTGCCTCTAAAGGTTGTTTAGAGGTCAGAATCACTGTTTTATGTGGCAAAACACTGTTTTAGGCTGGAAACAGCGTTTTTTGCCGTTAAAGGCTGTTTGGATGGAGAAACAGTGTTTTATCTGCCAAAATGCTGTTTATAGGTGGAATCACTGTTTTATGTGGCAAAATGCTGTTTGGAGAGAGAAACACTGTTTTATGTGGCAAAATGCTGTTTGGAGAGAGAAACACTATTTTATGTGGCAAAATGCTGTTTTGTGGTGGAATCACTGTTTTATGTGGCAAAACGCTGTTTTGGGCTGCAAACAGCGTTTTTTGCCGTTAAAGGCTGTTTGGATGGAGAAACAGTGTTTTATCTGCCAAAATGCTGTTTATAGGTGGATTCACTGTTTTATGTGGCAAAATGCTGTTTCTGGCTGGAACAGCGTTTTTTGCCTCTAAAGGTTGTTTAGAGGTCAGAATCACTGTTTTATGTGGCAAAATGCTGTTTCTGGCTGGAAACAGTGTTTTTTGCCTCTAAAGGTTGTTTAGAGGTCAGAATCACTGTTTTATGTGGCAAAACACTGTTTTAGGCTGGAAACAGCGTTTTTTGCCGTTAAAGGCTGTTTGGATGGAGAAACAGTGTTTTATCTGCCAAAATGCTGTTTATAGGTAAAATGCTGTTTATATGAGGTGGATTCACTGTTTTATGTGGCAAAATGCTGTTTCTGGCTGAACAGCGTTTTTGCCTCTAAGGTTTGTTTAGAGGTCAGAATCACTGTTTTATGTGGCAAAATGCTGTTTCTGGCTGGAAACAGCGTTTTTTGCCTCTAAGGTTGTTTAGAGGTCAGAATCACTGTTTTATGTGGCAAAACACTGTTTTAGGCTGGAAACAGCGTTTTTTGCCGTTAAAGGCTGTTTGGATGGAGAAACAGTGTTTTATCTGCCAAATGCTGTTTATAGGTGGATTCACTGTTTTATGTGGCAAAATGCTGTTCTGGCTGGAACAGCGTTTTTTGCCTATAAAGGTTGTTAGAGGTCAGAATCACTGTTTTATGTGGCAAAATGCTGTTTCTGGCTGGAAACAGCGTTTTTGCCTCTAAAGGTTGTTTAGAGGTCAGAATCACTGTTTTATGTGGCAAAACACTGTTTTAGGCTGGAAACAGCGTTTTTTGCCGTTAAAGGCTGTTTTGGATGGAGAAACAGTGTTTTATCTGCCAAAATGCTGTTTATAGGTGGAATCACTGTTTTATGTGGCAAAATGCTGTTTGGAGAGAGAAACACTGTTTTATGTGCAAAATGCTGTTTGGAGAGAGAAACACTATTTTATGTGGCAAAATGCTGTTTTGTGGTGGAATCACTGTTTTATGTGGCAAACGCTGTTTTGGGCTGCAAACAGCGTTTTTTGCCGTAAAGGCTGTTTGGATGGAGAAACAGTGTTTTATCTGCCAAAATGCTGTTTATAGGTGGATTCACTGTTTTATGTGGCAAAATGCTGTTCTGGCTGGAAACAGCGTTTTTTGCCTCTAAAGGTTGTTTAGAGGTCAGAATCACTGTTTTATGTGGCAAAACACTGTTTTTAGGCTGGAACAGCGTTTTTTGCCGTTAAAGGCTGTTGGATGGAGAAACAGTGTTTTAATCTGCCAAAATGCTGTTTATAGGTGGAATCACTGTTTTATGTGGCAAAATGCTGTTTCTGGCTGGAACAGCGTTTTTGCCTCTAAAGGTTGTTTAGAGGTCAGAATCACTGTTTTATGTGGCAAAATGCTGGTTCTGGCTGGAAACAGTGTTTTTTGCCTCTAAAGGTTGTTTAGAGGTCAGAAATCACTGTTTTATGTGGCAAAACACTGTTTTAGGCTGGAAACAGCGTTTTTTGCCGTTAAAGGCTGTTGATGGAGAAACAGTGTTTTATCTGCCAAAATGCTGTTTATAGGTGGATTCACTGTTTTATGTGGCAAAATGCTGTTTCTGGCTGGAACAGCGTTTTTTGCCTCTAAAGGTTGTTTAGAGGTCAGAATCACTGTTTTATGTGGCAAAATGCTGTTTCTGGCTGGAAACAGCGTTTTTTGCCTCTAAAGGTTGTTTAGAGGTCAGAATCAACTGTTTTATGTGGCCAAACACTGTTTTAGGCTGGAAACAGCGTTTTTTGCCGTTAAAGGCTGTTTGGATGGAGAAACAGTGTTTTATCTGCCAAAATGCTGTTATAGGTGGAATCACTGTTTTATGTGGCAAAATGCTGTTTGGAGAGAGAAACACTGTTTTATGTGGCAAAATGCTGTTTGGAGAGAGAAACACTATTTTATGTGGCAAAATGCTGTTTTTGTGGTGGAATCACTGTTTTATGTGGCAAAACGCTGTTTTGGGCTGCAAACAGCGTTTTTTGCCGTTAAGGCTGTTTGGATGAGAAACAGTGTTTTATCTGCCAAATGCTGTTTATAGGTGGAATCACTGTTTTATGTGGCAAAATGCTGTTTGGAGAGAGAAACACTGTTTTATGTGGCAAAATGCTGTTTGAGAGAGAAACACTATTTTATGTGGCAAAATGCTGTTTGTGGTGAATCACTGTTTTATGTGGCAAAACGCTGTTTTGGGCTGCAAACAGCGTTTTTTGCCGTTAAAGGCTGTTTGGAGGGAGAAACAGTGTTTTATCTGCCAAAATGCTGTTTATAGGTGGATTCACTGTTTTATGTGGCAAAATGCTGTTTCTGGCTGGAACAGCGTTTTTTGCCTCTAAAGGTTGTTTAGAGGTCAGAATCACTGTTTTATGTGGCAAAATGCTGTTTCTGGCTGGAACAGCGTTTTTTGCCTCTAAAGGTTGTTTAGAGGTCAGAATCACTGTTTTATGTGCAAAATGCTGTTTCTGGCTGGAAACAGCGTTTTTTGCCTCTAAAGGTTGTTTAGAGGTCAGAATCACTGTTTTATGTGGCAAAACACTGTTATAGGCTGGAAACAGCGTTTTTTGCCGTTAAAGGCTGTTTGGATGGAGAAACAGTGTTTTATCTGCCAAAATGCTGTTTATAGGTGGAATCACTGTTTTATGTGCAAAATGCTGTTTGGAGAGAGAAACACTGTTTTATGTGGCAAAATGCTGTTTGGAGAGAGAAACACTATTTTATGTGCAAAATGCTGTTTTGTGGTGGAATCACTGTTTTATGTGGCAAAACGCTGTTTTGGGCTGCAAAACAGCGTTTTTTGCCGTTAAAGGCTGTTTGGATGGAGAAACAGTGTTTTATCTGCCAAAAATGCTGTTTATAGGTGGATTCACTGTTTTATGTGGCAAAATGCTGTTTCTGGCTGGAACAGCGTTTTTCGCCTCTAAAGGTTGTTTAGAGGTCAGAATCACTGTTTTATGTGGCAAAATGCTGTTTCTGCTGGAAACAGTGTTTTTTGCCTCTAAAGGTTGTTTAGAGGTCAGAATCACTGTTTTATGTGGCAAAACACTGTTTTAGGCTGGAAACAGCGTTTTTTTGCCGTTTAAGGCTGTTTGGATGGAGAAACAGTGTTTTATCTGCCAAAAATGCTGTTTATAGGTGGATTCACTGTTTTATGTGGCAAAATGCTGTTTCTGGCTGGAACAGCGTTTTTTGCCTCTAAAGGTTGTTTAGAGGTCAGAATCACTGTTTTATGTGGCAAAATGCTGTTTCTGGCTGGAAACAGCGTTTTTTTGCCTCTAAAGGTTGTTTAGAGGTCAGAATCACTGTTTTATGTGGCAAAACACTGTTTTAGCTGGAAACAGCGTTTTTGCCGTTAAAGGCTGTTTGGATGGAGAAACAGTGTTTTATCTGCCAAAATGCTGTTTATAGGTGGATTCACTGTTTTATGTGGCAAAATGCTGTTTCTGGCTGGAACAGCGTTTTTTGCCTCTAAAGGTTGTTTAGAGGTCAGAATCACTGTTTTATGTGGCAAATGCTGTTTCTGGCTGGAAACAGCGTTTTTGCCTCTAAAGGTTGTTTAGAGGTCAGAATCACTGTTTTATGTGGCAAAACACTGTTTTAGGCTGGAAACAGCGTTTTTTGCCGTTAAAGGCTGTTGGATGGAGAAACAGTGTTTTATCTGCCAAAATGCTGTTTATAGGTGGAATCACTGTTTTATGTGGCAAAATGCTGTTTGGAGAGAGAAACACTGTTTTATGTGGCAAAATGCTGTTTGGAGAGAGAAACACTATTTTATGTGGCAAAATGCTGTTTTGTGGTGGAATCACTGTTTTATGTGGCAAAACGCTGTTTTGGGCTGCAAACAGCGTTTTTTGCCAGTTAAAGGCTGTTTGGATGGAGAAACAGTGTTTATCTGCCAAAATGCTGTTTATAGGTGGATTCACTGTTTTATGTGGCAAAATGCTGTTTCTGGCTGGAACAGCGTTTTTTGCCTCTAAAGGTTGTTTAGAGGTCAGAATCACTGTT
This sequence comes from Centroberyx gerrardi, assembly GCF_048128805.1. NCBI lineage: Eukaryota > Metazoa > Chordata > Actinopteri > Beryciformes > Berycidae > Centroberyx > Centroberyx gerrardi. Next base: position 25,774,543 of record NC_136017.1, on the reverse strand, counting down.
TTATGTGGCAAAACACTGTTTTAGGCTGGAAACAGCGTTTTTTTGCCGTTAAAGGCTGTTTGGATGGAGAAACAGTGTTTTATCTGCCAAAATGCTGTTTATAGGTGGAATCACTGTTTTATGTGGCAAAATGCTGTTTCTGGCTGGAACAGCGTTTTTTGCCTCTAAAGGTTGTTTAGAGGTCAGAATCACTGTTTTATGTGGCAAAATGCTGTTTCTGGCTGGAAACAGTGTTTTTTGCCTCTAAAGGTTGTTTAGAGGTCAGAATCACTGTTTTATGTGGCAAAACACTGTTTTAGGCTGGAAACAGCGTTTTTTGCCGTTAAAGGCTGTTTGGATGGAGAAACAGTGTTTTATCTGCCAAAATGCTGTTTATAGGTGGATTCACTGTTTTATGTGGCAAAATGCTGTTTCTGGCTGGAACAGCGTTTTTTGCCTCTAAAGGTTGTTTAGAGGTCAGAATCACTGTTTTATGTGGCAAAATGCTGTTTCTGGCTGGAAACAGCGTTTTTTGCCTCTAAAGGTTGTTTAGAGGTCAGAATCACTGTTTTATGTGGCAAAACACTGTTTTAGGCTGGAAACAGCGTTTTTTGCCGTTAAAGGCTGTTTGGATGGAGAAACAGTGTTTTATCTGCCAAAATGCTGTTTATAGGTGGAATCACTGTTTTATGTGGCAAAATGCTGTTTGGAGAGAGAAACACTGTTTTATGTGGCAAAATGCTGTTTGGAGAGAGAAACACTATTTTATGTGGCAAAATGCTGTTTTGTGGTGGAATCACTGTTTTATGTGGCAAAACGCTGTTTTGGGCTGCAAACAGCGTTTTTTGCCGTTAAAGGCTGTTTGGATGGAGAAACAGTGTTTTATCTGCCAAAATGCTGTTTATAGGTGGAATCACTGTTTTATGTGGCAAAATGCTGTTTGGAGAGAGAAACACTGTTTTATGTGGCAAAATGCTGTTTGGAGAGAGAAACACTATTTTATGTGGCAAAATGCTGTTTTGTGGTGGAATCACTGTTTTATGTGGCAAAACGCTGTTTTGGGCTGCAAACAGCGTTTTTTGCCGTTAAAGGCTGTTTGGATGGAGAAACAGTGTTTTATCTGCCAAAATGCTGTTTATAGGTGGATTCACTGTTTTATGTGGCAAAATGCTGTTTCTGGCTGGAACAGCGTTTTTTGCCTCTAAAGGTTGTTTAGAGGTCAGAATCACTGTTTTATGTGGCAAAATGCTGTTTCTGGCTGGAACAGCGTTTTTTGCCTCTAAAGGTTGTTTAGAGGTCAGAATCACTGTTTTATGTGGCAAAATGCTGTTTCTGGCTGGAAACAGCGTTTTTTGCCTCTAAAGGTTGTTTAGAGGTCAGAATCACTGTTTTATGTGGCAAAACACTGTTTTAGGCTGGAAACAGCGTTTTTTGCCGTTAAAGGCTGTTTGGATGGAGAAACAGTGTTTTATCTGCCAAAATGCTGTTTATAGGTGGAATCACTGTTTTATGTGGCAAAATGCTGTTTGGAGAGAGAAACACTGTTTTATGTGGCAAAATGCTGTTTGGAGAGAGAAACACTATTTTATGTGGCAAAATGCTGTTTTGTGGTGGAATCACTGTTTTATGTGGCAAAACGCTGTTTTGGGCTGCAAACAGCGTTTTTTGCCGTTAAAGGCTGTTTGGATGGAGAAACAGTGTTTTATCTGCCAAAATGCTGTTTATAGGTGGATTCACTGTTTTATGTGGCAAAATGCTGTTTCTGGCTGGAACAGCGTTTTTCGCCTCTAAAGGTTGTTTAGAGGTCAGAATCACTGTTTTATGTGGCAAAATGCTGTTTCTGGCTGGAAACAGTGTTTTTTGCCTCTAAAGGTTGTTTAGAGGTCAGAATCACTGTTTTATGTGGCAAAACACTGTTTTAGGCTGGAAACAGCGTTTTTTGCCGTTAAAGGCTGTTTGGATGGAGAAACAGTGTTTTATCTGCCAAAATGCTGTTTATAGGTGGATTCACTGTTTTATGTGGCAAAATGCTGTTTCTGGCTGGAACAGCGTTTTTTGCCTCTAAAGGTTGTTTAGAGGTCAGAATCACTGTTTTATGTGGCAAAATGCTGTTTCTGGCTGGAAACAGCGTTTTTTGCCTCTAAAGGTTGTTTAGAGGTCAGAATCACTGTTTTATGTGGCAAAACACTGTTTTAGGCTGGAAACAGCGTTTTTTGCCGTTAAAGGCTGTTTGGATGGAGAAACAGTGTTTTATCTGCCAAAATGCTGTTTATAGGTGGAATCACTGTTTTATGTGGCAAAATGCTGTTTGGAGAGAGAAACACTGTTTTATGTGGCAAAATGCTGTTTGGAGAGAGAAACACTATTTTATGTGGCAAAATGCTGTTTTGTGGTGGAATCACTGTTTTATGTGGCAAAACGCTGTTTTGGGCTGCAAACAGCGTTTTTTGCCGTTAAAGGCTGTTTGGATGGAGAAACAGTGTTTTATCTGCCAAAATGCTGTTTATAGGTGGATTCACTGTTTTATGTGGCAAAATGCTGTTTCTGGCTGGAAACAGCGTTTTTTGCCTCTAAAGGTTGTTTAGAGGTCAGAATCACTGTTTTATGTGGCAAAACACTGTTTTAGGCTGGAAACAGCGTTTTTTGCCGTTAAAGGCTGTTTGGATGGAGAAACAGTGTTTTATCTGCCAAAATGCTGTTTATAGGTGGATTCACTGTTTTATGTGGCAAAATGCTGTTTCTGGCTGGAACAGCGTTTTTTGCCTCTAAAGGTTGTTTAGAGGTCAGAATCACTGTTTTATGTGGCAAAATGCTGTTTCTGGCTGGAAACAGCGTTTTTTGCCTCTAAAGGTTGTTTAGAGGTCAGAATCACTGTTTTATGTGGCAAAACACTGTTTTAGGCTGGAAACAGCGTTTTTTGCCGTTAAAAGCTGTTTGGATGGAGAAACAGTGTTTTATCTGCCAAAATGCTGTTTATAGGTGGAATCACTGTTTTATGTGGCAAAATGCTGTTTGGAGAGAGAAACACTATTTTATGTGGCAAACTGCTGTTTTGTGGTGGAATCACTGTTTTATGTGGCAAAACGCTGTTTTGGGCTAGAAACAGCGTTTTTTGCCGTTAAAGGCTGTTTGGATGGAGAAACAGTGTTTTATCTGCCAAAATGCTGTTTATAGGTGGATTCACTGTTTTATGTGGCAAAATGCTATTTCTGGCTGGAAACAGCGTTTTTTGCCTCTAAAGGTTGTTTAGAGGTCAGAATCACTGTTTTATGTGGCAAAATGCTGTTTCTGGCTGGAAACAGCGTTTTTTGCCTCTAAAGGTTGTTTAGAGGTCAGAATCACTGTTTTATGTGGCAAAACACTGTTTTAGGCTGGAAACAGCGTTTTTTGCCGTTAAAGGCTGTTTGGATGGAGAAACAGTGTTTTATCTGCCAAAATGCTGTTTATAGGTGGAATCACTGTTTTATGTGGCAAAATGCTGTTTGGAGAGAGAAACACTGTTTTATGTGGCAAAATGCTGTTTGGAGAGAGAAACACTGTTTTATGTGGCAAAATGCTGTTTGGAGAGAGAAACACTGTTTTATGTGGCAAAATGCTGTTTTGTGGTGGAATGACTGTTTTATGTGGCAAAATGCTGTTTTGGGGTGGAATGACTGTTTTATGTGGCAAAATGCTGTTTTGTGGTGGAATCACTGTTTTATGTGGCAAAATGCTGTTTTGGGGTGGAATGACTGTTTTATGTGGCAAAATGCTGTTTGGAGAGAGAAACACTGTTTTATGTGGCAAAATGCTGTTTGGAGAGAGAAACACTGTTTTATGTGGCAAAATGCTGTTTTGTGGTGGAATCACTGTTTTATGTGGCAAAATGCTGTTTCGGGCTGGAAACAGCGTTTTTTGCGTTTAAAAGCAGATTGGAGGCAGAATCACTGTTTTATGTGGCAAAATGCTGTTTTGGGGTGGAATGACTGTTTTATGTGGCAAAATGCTGTTTGGAGAGAGAAACACTGTTTTATGTGGCAAAATGCTGTTTTGTGGTGGAATCACTGTTTTATGTGGCAAAATGCTGTTTTGGGGTGGAATGACTGTTTTATGTGGCAAAATGCTGTTTGGAGAGAGAAACACTGTTTTATGTGGCAAAATGCTGTTTGGAGAGAGAAACACTGTTTTATGTGGCAAAATGCTGTTTTGTGGTGGAATCACTGTTTTATGTGGCAAAATGATGTTTTGGGGTGGAATGACTGTTTTATGTGGCAAAATGCTGTTTGGAGAGAGAAACACTGTTTTATGTGGCAAAATGCTGTTTGGAGAGAGAAACACTGTTTTATGTGGCAAAATGCTGTTTTGTGGTGGAATCACTGTTTTATGTGGCAAAATGCTGTTTTGGGGTGGAATGACTGTTTTATGTGGCAAAATGCTGTTTCTGGCTGGAAACGGCATTTTTTGCCTTTAAAGGCTGTTTTGATGGAGAAACAGTGTTTCATCTGCCAAAATGCTGTTTATAGGTGGAATCACTGTTTTATGTGGCAAAATGCTGTTTGGAGAGAGAAACACTGTTTAATGTGGCAAAATGCTGTTTTGTGGTGGAATCACTGTTTTGTGTGGCAAAATCCTGTTTGGAGAGAGACACACTGTATTATGTGGCAAAATGCTGTTTTGTGGTGGAATCACTGTTTTATGTGGCAAAATACTGTTTTGGGCTGGAATGACTGTTTTATGTGGCAAAATGCTGTTTCTGGCTGGAAACAGCGTTTTTTGCGTTTAAAAGCAGTTTGGAGGCAGAATCACTGTTTTATGTGGCCAAATGCTGTTTGGAGAGAGAAACACTGTTTTATGTGGCAAAATGCTGTTTGGAGAGAGAAACACTGTTTTATGTGGCAAAATGCTGTTTTGTGGTGGAATGACTGTTTTATGTGGCAAAATGCTGTTTTGGGGTGGAATGACTGTTTTATGTGGCAAAATGCTGTTTGGAGAGAGAAACACTGTTTTATGTGGCAAAATGCTGTTTGGAGAGAGAAACACTATTTTATGTCGCAAAATGCTGTTTCTGGCTGGAAACGGCATTTTTTGCCTTTCAAGGCTGTTTGGATGGAGAAACAGTGTTTTATCTGCCAAAATGCTGTTTATAGGTGGAATCACTGTTTTATGTGGCAAAATGCTGTTTGGAGAGAGAAACACTGTTTTATGTGGCAAAATACTGTTTTGTGGTGGAATGACTGTTTTATGTGGCAAAATGCTGTTTGGAGAGAGAAACACTGTTTAATGTGGCAAAATGCTGTTTTGTGGTGGAATCACTGTTTTATGTGGCAAAATCCTGTTTGGAGAGAGACACACTGTATTATGTGGCAAAATGCTGTTTTGTGGTGGAATCACTGTTTTATGTGGCAAAATACTGTTTTGGGGTGGAATGACTGTTTTATGTGGCAAAATGCTGTTTCTGGCTGGAAACAGCGTTTTTTGCGTTTAAAAGCAGTTTGGAGGCAGAATCACTGTTTTATGTGGCCAAATGCTGTTTGGAGAGAGAAACACTGTTTTATGTGGCAAAATGCTGTTTGGAGAGAGAAACACTGTTTTATGTGGCAAAATGCTTTTTTGTGGTGGAATGACTGTTTTATGTGGCAAAATGCTGTTTTGGGGTGGAATGACTGTTTTATGTGGCAAAATGCTGTTTTGGGGTGGAATGACTGTTTTATGTGGCAAAATGCTGTTTGGAGAGAGAAACACTGTTTTATGTGGCAAAATGCTGTTTGGAGAGAGAAACACTATTTTATGTGGCAAAATGCTGTTTCTGGCTGGAAACGGCATTTTTTGCCTTTCAAGGCTGTTTGGATGGAGAAACAGTGTTTTATCTGCCAAAATGCTGTTTATAGGTGGAATCACTGTTTTATGTGGCAAAATGCTGTTTGGAGAGAGAAACACTGTTTTATGTGGCAAAATGCTGTTTGGAGAGAGAAACACTATTTTATGTGGCAAAATGCTGTTTTGTTGTGGAATCACTGTTTTATGTGGCAAAACGCTGTTTTGGGCTGGAAACAGCGTTTTTTGCCGTTAAAGGCTGTTTGGATGGAGAAACAGTATTTTATCTGCCAAAATGCTGTTTATAGGTGGATTCACTGTTTTATGTGGCAAAATGCTGTTTCTGGCTGGAAACAGCGTTTTTTGCCTCTAAAAGTTGTTTGGAGGTCAGAATCACTGTTTTATGTGGCAAAACGCTGTTTGGAAAGAGAAACACTATTTTATGTGGTAAAATGCTGTTTTGTGGTGGAATCACTGTTTTATGTGGCAAAACGCTGTTTTGTCCTTCTAGGACAACAGGAAGTGCCCCAAAAGTGACCCCAAAGTTCAAAAGGTCACCAATGTTAAGTCAATGACGGCCTTCTCATCAACTTTACTGAGGCCTTTTCAGCCATGCAAGTCCCGATTGACTTGCAACCACTTTTGCCTGATAGCTGGCGTCCCACCGAACGTGTGAGTTCAATTTTGTCCTTCTCGGACCACAGGAAGTGCCCCAAAAGTGACCCCAAAGTTCAAAAGGTCACCAATGTTAAGTCAATGACGGCCTTCTCATCAACTTTACTGAGGCCTTTTCAGCCATGCAAGTCCCAATTGACTTGCAACCACTTTTGCCTGAAAGCTGGCCACCCACCGAACGAGTGAGTCCAATTTTGTCCTTCTAGGACCACAGGAAGTGCCCCAAAAGTGACCCCAAAGTTCAAAAGGTCACCAATGTTAAGTCAATGACGGCCTTCTCATGAACTTTACTGAGGCCTTTTCAGCCATGCAAGTCCCGATTGACTTGCAACCACTTTTGCCTGAAAGCTGGCGTCCCACCGAACATGTGAGTTCAAAGTTGTCATCCTAGGACCACAGGAAGTGCCCCAAAAGTGACCCCAAAGTTCAAAAGTTGGCCAATGTATGAGGAACAAATTTACTGAGGCCTTTTCAGCCATGCAACTCCCGATTGACTTGCAACCACTTTTGCCTGATAGCTGGCGTCCCACCGAACGTGTGAGTTCAATTTTGTCCTTCTCGGACCACAGGAAGTGCCCCAAAAGTGACCCCAAAGTTCAAAAGGTCACCAATGTTAAGTCAATGACGGCCTTCTCATAAACTTTACTGAGGCCTTTTCAGCCATGCAAGTCCCGATTGACTTGCAACCACTCTTGCCTGAAAGCTGGCCACGCACCGAACGAGTGAGTCCAATTTTGTCCTTCTAGGACCACAGGAAGTGCCCCAAAAGTGACCCCAAAGTTCAAAAGGTCACCAATGTTAAGTCAATGACGGCCTTCTCATCAACTTTACTGAGGCCTTTTCAGCCATGCAAGTCCCGATTTACTTGAAACCACTTTTGCCTGAAAGCTGGCCACCCACCGAACGAGTGAGTCCAATTTTGTCCTTCTAGGACCACAGGAAGTGCCCCAAAAGTGACCCCAAAGTTCAAAAGGTCACCAATGTTAAGTCAATGACGGCCTTCTCATCAACTTTACTGAGGCCTTTTCAGCCATGCAAGTCCCGATTGACTTGCAACCACTTTTGCCTGAAAGCTGGCGTCCCACCGAACATGTGAGTTCAAAGTTGTCATCCTAGGACCACAGGAAGTGCCCCAAAAGTGACCCCAAAGTTCAAAAGTTGGCCAATGTATGAGGAACAAATTTACTGAGGCCTTTTCAGCCATGCAACTTCCGATTGACTTGCAACCACTTTTGCCTGATAGCTGGCGTCCCACCGAACGTGTGAGTTCAATTTTGTCCTTCTAGGACCACAGGAAGTGACCCAAAAGTGACCCCAAAGATCAAAAGGTCACCAATGTTAAGTCAATGACGGCCTTCTCATCAACTTTACTGAGGCCTTTTCACCCATGCAAGTCCCGATTTACTTGAAACCACTTTTGCCTGAAAGCTGGCCACCCACCGAACGAGTGAGTCCAATTTTGTCCTTCTAGGACCACAGGAAGTGCCCCAAAAGTGACCCCAAAGTTCAAAAGGTCACCAATGTTAAGTCAATGACGGCCTTCTCATGAACTTTACTGAGGCCTTTTCAGCCATGCAAGTCCCGATTGACTTGCAACCACTTTTGCCTGAAAGCTGGCGTCCCACCGAACATGTGAGTTCAATGTTGTCATTCTAAGACCACAGGAAGTGCCCCAAAAGTGACCTCAAACTTCAAAAGGTCACCAATGTTAAGTCAATGACGGCCTTCTCATCAACTTTACTGAGGCCTTTTCAGCCATGCAAGTCCCGATTGACTTGCAACCACTTTTGCCTGAAAGCTGGCGTCCCACCGACCATGTGAGTTCAATTTTGTCATTCTAGGACCACAGGAAGTGCCCCAAAAGTGACCCCAAAGTTCAAAAGGTGGCCAATGTATGAGGAACAAATTTACTGAGGCCTTTTCAGACATGCAAGTCCCGATTGACTTGCAACCACTTTTGCCTGATAGCTGGCGTCCCACCGAACGTGTGAGTTCAATTTTGTCCTTCTCGGACCACAGGAAGTTCCCCAAAAGTGACCCCAAAGTTCAAAAGGTCACCAATGTTAAGTCAATGACGGCCTTCTCATCAACTTTACTGAGGCCTTTTCAGCCATGCAAGTCCCGATTTACTTGCAACCACTTTTGCCTGAAAGCTGGTGTCCCACCGAACATGTGAGTTCAAAGTTGTCATCCTAGGACCACAGGAAGTGCCCCAAAAGTGACCCCAAAGTTCAAAAGGTCACCAATGTTAAGTCAATGACGGCCTTCTCATCAACTTTACTGAGGCCTTTTCAGCCATGCAAGTCCCGATTTACTTGTAACCACTTTTGCCTGAAAGCTGGCCACCCACCGAACGAGTGAGTCCAATATTGTCCTTCTAGGACCACAGGAAGTGCCCCAAAAGTGACCCCAAAGTTCAAAAGGTCACCAATGTTAAGTCAATGACGGCCTTCTCATGAACTTTACTGAGGCCTTTTCAGCCATGCAAGTCCCGATTGACTTGCAACCACTTTTGCCTGAAAGCTGGCGTCCCACCGAACATGTGAGTTCAAAGTTGTCATCCTAGGACCACAGGAAGTGCCCCAAAAGTGACCCCAAAGTTCAAAAGTTGGCCAATGTATGAGGAACAAATTTACTGAGGCCTTTTCAGCCATGCAACTCCCGATTGACTTGCAACCACTTTTGCCTGATAGCTGGCGTCCCACCGAACGTGTGAGTTCAATTTTGTCCTTCTCGGACCACAGGAAGTGCCCCAAAAGTGACCCCAAAGATCAAAAGGTCACCAATGTTAAGTCAATGACGGCCTTCTCATCAACTTTACTGAGGCCTTTTCACCCATGCAAGTCCCGATTTACTTGAAACCACTTTTGCCTGAAAGCTGGCCACCCACCGAACGAGTGAGTCCAATTTTGTCCTTCTAGGACCACAGGAAGTGCCCCAAAAGTGACCCCAAAGTTCAAAAGGTCACCAATGTTAAGTCAATGACGGCCTTCTCATGAACTTTACTGAGGCCTTTTCAGCCATGCAAGTCCCGATTGACTTGCAACCACTTTTGCCTGAAAGCTGGCGTCCCACCGAACATGTGAGTTCAATGTTGTCATTCTAAGACCACAGGAAGTGCCCCAAAAGTGACCTCAAACTTCAAAAGGTCACCAATGTTAAGTCAATGACGGCCTTCTCATCAACTTTACTGAGGCCTTTTCAGCCATGCAAGTCCCGATTGACTTGCAACCACTTTTGCCTGAAAGCTGGCGTCCCACCGACCATGTGAGTTCAATTTTGTCATTCTAGGACCACAGGAAGTGCCCCAAAAGTGACCCCAAAGTTCAAAAGGTGGCCAATGTATGAGGAACAAATTTACTGAGGCCTTTTCAGACATGCAAGTCCCGATTGACTTGCAACCACTTTTGCCTGATAGCTGGCGTCCCACCGAACGTGTGAGTTCAATTTTGTCCTTCTCGGACCACAGGAAGTTCCCCAAAAGTGACCCCAAAGTTCAAAAGGTCACCAATGTTAAGTCAATGACGGCCTTCTCATCAACTTTACTGAGGCCTTTTCAGCCATGCAAGTCCCGATTGACTTGCAACCACTTTTGCCTGAAAGCTGGCGTCCCACCGACCATGTGAGTTCAATTTTGTCATTCTAGGACCACAGGAAGTGCCCCAAAAGTGACCCCAAAGTTCAAAAGGTGGCCAATGTATGAGGAACAAATTTACTGAGGCCTTTTCAGACATGCAAGTCCCGATTGACTTGCAACCACTTTTGCCTGATAGCTGGCGTCCCACCGAACGTGTGAGTTCAATTTTGTCCTTCTCGGACCACAGGAAGTTCCCCAAAAGTGACCCCAAAGTTCAAAAGGTCACCAATGTTAAGTCAATGACGGCCTTCTCATCAACTTTACTGAGGCCTTTTCAGCCATGCAAGTCCCGATTTACTTGCAACCACTTTTGCCTGAAAGCTGGTGTCCCACCGAACATGTGAGTTCAAAGTTGTCATCCTAGGACCACAGGAAGTGCCCCAAAAGTGACCCCAAAGTTCAAAAGGTCACCAATGTTAAGTCAATGACGGCCTTCTCATCAACTTTACTGAGGCCTTTTCAGCCATGCAAGTCCCGATTTACTTGTAACCACTTTTGCCTGAAAGCTGGCCACCCACCGAACGAGTGAGTCCAATTTTGTCCTTCTAGGACCACAGGAAGTGCCCCAAAAGTGACCCCAAAGTTCAAAAGGTCACCAATGTTAAGTCAATGACGGCCTTCTCATGAACTTTACTGAGGCCTTTTCAGCCATGCAAGTCCCGATTGACTTGCAACCACTTTTGCCTGAAAGCTGGCGTCCCACCGAACATGTGAGTTCAAAGTTGTCATCCTAGGACCACAGGAAGTGCCCCAAAAGTGACCCCAAAGTTCAAAAGTTGGCCAATGTATGAGGAACAAATTTACTGAGGCCTTTTCAGCCATGCAACTCCCGATTGACTTGCAACCACTTTTGCCTGATAGCTGGCGTCCCACCGAACGTGTGAGTTCAATTTTGTCCTTCTCGGACCACAGGAAGTGCCCCAAAAGTGACCCCAAAGTTCAAAAGGTAACCAATGTTAAGTCAATGACGGCCTTCTCATAAACTTTACTGAGGCCTTTTCAGCCATGCAAGTCCCGATTGACTTGCAACCACTCTTGCCTGAAAGCTGGCCACCCACCGAACGAGTGAGTCCAATTTTGTCCTTCTAGGACCACAGGAAGTGCCCCAAAAGTGACCCCAAAGTTCAAAAGGTCACCAATGTTAAGTCAATGACGGCCTTCTCATCAACTTTACTGAGGCCTTTTCAGCCATGCAAGTCCCGATTTACTTGTAACCACTTTTGCCTGAAAGCTGGCCACCCACCGAACGAGTGAGTCCAATTTTGTCCTTCTAGGACCACAGGAAGTGCCCCAAAAGTGACCCCAAAGTTCAAAAGGTCACCAATGTTAAGTCAATGACGGCCTTCTCATGAACTTTACTGAGGCCTTTTCAGCCATGCAAGTCCCGATTGACTTGCAACCACTTTTGCCTGAAAGCTGGCGTCCCACCGAACATGTGAGTTCAAAGTTGTCATCCTAGGACCACAGGAAGTGCCCCAAAAGTGACCCCAAAGTTCAAAAGTTGGCCAATGTATGAGGAACAAATTTACTGAGGCCTTTTCAGCCATGCAACTCCCGATTGACTTGCAACCACTTTTGCCTGATAGCTGGCGTCCCACCGAACGTGTGAGTTCAATTTTGTCCTTCTCGGACCACAGGAAGTGCCCCAAAAGTGACCCCAAAGTTCAAAAGGTAACCAATGTTAAGTCAATGACGGCCTTCTCATAAACTTTACTGAGGCCTTTTCAGCCATGCAAGTCCCGATTGACTTGCAACCACTCTTGCCTGAAAGCTGGCCACCCACCGAACGAGTGAGTCCAATTTTGTCCTTCTAGGACCACAGGAAGTGCCCCAAAAGTGACCCCAAAGTTCAAAAGGTCACCAATGTTAAGTCAATGACGGCCTTCTCATCAACTTTACTGAGGCCTTTTCAGCCATGCAAGTCCCGATTTACTTGAAACCACTTTTGCCTGAAAGCTGGCCACCCACCGAACGAGTGAGTCCAATTTTGTCCTTCTAGGACCACAGGAAGTGCCCCAAAAGTGACCCCAAAGTTCAAAAGGTCACCAATGTTAAGTCAATGACGGCCTTCTCATCAACTTTACTGAGGCCTTTTCAGCCATGCAAGTCCCGATTGACTTGCAACCACTTTTGCCTGAAAGCTGGCGTCCCACCGAACATGTGAGTTCAAAGTTGTCATCCTAGGACCACAGGAAGTGCCCCAAAAGTGACCCCAAAGTTCAAAAGTTGGCCAATGTATGAGGAACAAATTTACTGAGGCCTTTTCAGCCATGCAACTCCCGATTGACTTGCAACCACTTTTGCCTGATAGCTGGCGTCCCACCGAACGTGTGAGTTCAATTTTGTCCTTCTAGGACCACAGGAAGTGACCCAAAAGTGACCCCAAAGTTCAAAAGGTCACCAATGTTAAGTCAATGACGGCCTTCTCATCAACTTTACTGAGGCCTTTTCAGCCATGCAAGTCCCGATTTACTTGAAACCACTTTTGCCTGAAAGCTGGCCACCCACCGAACGAGTGAGTCCAATTTTGTCCTTCTAGGACCACAGGAAGTGCCCCAAAAGTGACCCCAAAGTTCAAAAGGTCACCAATGTTAAGTCAATGACGGCCTTCTCATCAACTTTACTGAGGCCTTTTCAGCCATGCAAGTCCCGATTGACTTGCAACCACTTTTGCCTGATAGCTGGCGTCCCACCGAACGTGTGAGTTCAATTTTGTCCTTCTCGGACCACAGGAAGTGCCCCAAAAGTGACCCCAAAGTTCAAAAGGTCACCAATGTTAAGTCAATGACGGCCTTCTCATCAACTTTACTGAGGCCTTTTCAGCCATGCAAGTCCCAATTGACTTGCAACCACTTTTGCCTGAAAGCTGGCCACCCACCGAACGAGTGAGTCCAATTTTGTCCTTCTAGGACCACAGGAAGTGCCCCAAAAGTGACCCCAAAGTTCAAAAGGTCACCAATGTTAAGTCAATGACGGCCTTCTCATGAACTTTACTGAGGCCTTTTCAGCCATGCAAGTCCCGATTGACTTGCAACCACTTTTGCCTGAAAGCTGGCGTCCCACCGAACATGTGAGTTCAAAGTTGTCATCCTAGGACCACAGGAAGTGCCCCAAAAGTGACCCCAAAGTTCAAAAGGTCACCAATGTTAAGTCAATGACGGCCTTCTCATGAACTTTACTGAGGCCTTTTCAGCCATGCAAGTCCCGATTGACTTGCAACCACTTTTGCCTGAAAGCTGGCGTCCCACCGAACATGTGAGTTCAAAGTTGTCATCCTAGGACCACAGGAAGTGCCCCAAAAGTGACCCCAAAGTTTAAAAGGTCACCAATGTTAAGTCAATGACGGCCTTCTCATCAACTTTACTGAGGCCTTTTCAGCCATGCAATGTCCCACTTTAATTGCAGTTTGGATGGAGAAACAGTGTTTTATCTGCCAAAATGCTGTTTATAGGTGGATTCACTGTTTTATGTGGCAAAATGCTGTTTCTGGCTGCAAACAGCGTTTTTTGCCTCTAAAGGTTGTTTAGAGGTCAGAATCACTGTTTTATGTGGCAAAACACTGTTTTAGGCTGGAAACAGCGTTTTTTGCCGTTAAAGGCTGTTTGGATGGAGAAACAGTGTTTTATCTGCCAAAATGCTGTTTATAGGTGGATTCACTGTTTTATGTGGCAAAATGCTGTTTCTGGCTGGAAACAGCGTTTTTTGCCTCTAAAGGTTGTTTAGAGGTCAGAATCACTGTTTTATGTGGCAAAACACTGTTTTAGGCTGGAAACAGCGTTTTTTGCCGTTAAAGGCTGTTTGGATGGAGAAACAGTGTTTTATCTGCCAAAATGCTGTTTATAGGTGGATTCACTGTTTTATGTGGCAAAATGCTGTTTCTGGCTGCAAACAGCGTTTTTTGCCTCTAAAGGTTGTTTAGAGGTCAGAATCACTGTTTTATGTGGGAAAACACTGTTTTAGGCTGGAAACAGCGTTTTTTGCCGTTAAAGGCTGTTTGGATGGAGAAACAGTGTTTTATCTGCCAAAATGCTGTTTATAGGTGGAATCACTGTTTTATGTGGCAAAATGCTGTTTGGAGAGAGAAACACTGTTTTATGTGGCAAAATGCTGTTTGGAGAGAGAAACACTGTTTTATGTGGCAAAATGCTGTTTGGAGAGAGAAACACTGTTTTATGTGGCAAAATGCTGTTTTGTGGTGGAATCACTGTTTTATGTGGCAAAATGCTGTTTTGTGGTGGAATCACTGTTTTATGTGGCAAAATGCTGTTTCAGGTTGGAAACAGCGTTTTTTGCGTTTAAAAGCAGATTGGATGCAGAATCACTGTTTTATGTGGCAAAATGCTGTTTTGGGGTGGAATGACTGTTTTATGTGGCAAAATGCTGTTTGGAGAGAGAAACACTGTTTTATGTGGCAAAATGCTGTTTTGTGGTGGAATCACTGTTTTATGTGGCAAAATGCTGTTTTGGGGTGGAATGACTGTTTTATGTGGCAAAATGCTGTTTGGAGAGAGAAACACTGTTTTATGTGGCAAAATGTTGTTTGGAGAGAGAAACACTGTTTTATGTGGCAAAATGCTGTTTTGTGGTGGAATCACTGTTTTATGTGGCAAAATGCTGTTTTGGGATGGAATGACTGTTTTATGTGGCAAAATGCTGTTTATGGCTGGAAACGGCATTTTTTGCCTTTAAAGGCTGTTTTGATGGAGAAACAGTGTTTCATCTGCCAAAATGCTGTTTATAGGTGGAATCACTGTTTTATGTGGCAAAATGCTGTTTGGAGAGAGAAACACTGTTTTATGTGGCAAAATACTGTTTTGTGGTGGAATGACTGTTTTATGTGGCAAAATGCTGTTTGGAGAGAGAAACACTGTTTAATGTGGCAAAATGCTGTTTTGTGGTGGAATCACTGTTTTATGTGGCAAAATCCTGTTTGGAGAGAGACACACTGTATTATGTGGCAAAATGTTGTTTTGTGGTGGAATCACTGTTTTATGTGGCAAAATACTGTTTTGGGGTGGAATGACTGTTTTATGTGGCAAAATGCTGTTTCTGGCTGGAAACAGCGTTTTTTGCGTTTAAAAGCAGTTTGGAGGCAGAATCACTGTTTTATGTGGCCAAATGCTGTTTGGAGAGAGAAACACTGTTTTATGTGGCAAAATGCTGTTTGGAGAGAGAAACACTGTTTTATGTGGCAAAATGCTGTTTTGTGGTGGAATGACTGTTTTATGTGGCCAAATGCTGTTTTGGGGTGGAATGACTGTTTTATGTGGCAAAATGCTGTTTGGAGAGAGAAACACTGTTTTATGTGGCAAAATGCTGTTTTGGGGTGGAATGACTGTTTTATGTGGCAAAATGCTGTTTGGAGAGAGAAACACTGTTTTATGTGGCAAAATGCTGTTTTGTGGTGGAATCACTGTTTTATGTGGCAAAATGCTGTTTTGGGGTGGAATGACTGTTTTATGTGGCAAAATGCTGTTTCTGGCTGGAAACGGCATTTTTTGCCTTTAAAGGCTGTTTTGATGGAGAAACAGTGTTTCATCTGCCAAAATGCTGTTTATAGGTGGAATCACTGTTTTATGTGGCAAAATGCTGTTTGGAGAGAGAAACACTGTTTTATGTGGCAAAATACTGTTTGGAGAGAGAAACACTGTTTTATGTGGCAAAATGCTGTTTGGAGAGAGAAACACTGTTTAATGTGGCAAAATGCTGTTTTGTGGTGGAATCACTGTTTTATGTGGCAAAATCCTGTTTGGAGAGAGACACACTGTATTATGTGGCAAAATGCTGTTTTGTGGTGGAATCACTGTTTTATGTGGCAAAATACTGTTTTGGGGTGGAATGACTGTTTTATGTGGCAAAATGCTGTTTCTGGCTGGAAACAGCGTTTTTTGCGTTTAAAAGCAGTTTGGAGGCAGAATCACTGTTTTATGTGGCCAAATGCTGTTTGGAGAGAGAAACACTGTTTTATGTGGCAAAATGCTGTTTGGACAGAGAAACACTGTTTTATGTGGCAAAATGCTGTTTTGTGGTGGAATGACTGTTTTATGTGGCAAAATGCTGTTTTGGGGTGGAATGACTGTTTTATGTGGCAAAATGCTGTTTGGAGAGAGAAACACTGTTTTATGTGGCAAAATGCTGTTTGGAGAGAGAAACACTATTTTATGTGGCAAAATGCTGTTTCTGGCTTGAAACGGCATTTTTTGCCTTTAAAGGCTGTTTTGATGGAGAAACAGTGTTTCATCTGCCAAAATGCTGTTTATAGGTGGAATCACTGTTTTATGTGGCAAAATGCTGTTTGGAGAGAGAAACACTGTTTTATGTGGCAAAATACTGTTTTGTGGTGGAATGACTGTTTTATGTGGCAAAATGCTGTTTGGAGAGAGAAACACTGTTTAATGTGGCAAAATGCTGTTTTGTGGTGGAATCACTGTTTTATGTGGCAAAATCCTGTTTGGAGAGAGACACACTGTATTATGTGGCAAAATACTGTTTTGGGGTGGAATGACTGTTTTATGTGGCAAAATGCTGTTTCTGGCTGGAAACAGCGTTTTTTGCGTTTAAAAGCAGTTTGGAGGCAGAATCACTATTTTATGTGGCTAAATGCTGTTTGGAGAGAGAAACACTGTTTTATGTGGCAAAATGCTGTTTGGAGAGAGAAACACTGTTTTATGTGGCAAAATGCTGTTTTGTGGTGGAATGACTGTTTTATGTGGCCAAATGCTGTTTTGGGGTGGAATGACTGTTTTATGTGGCAAAATGCTGTTTGGAGAGAGAAACACTGTTTTATGTGGCAAAATGCTGTTTTGGGGTGGAATGACTGTTTTATGTGGCAAAATGCTGTTTGGAGAGAGAAACACTGTTTTATGTGGCAAAATGCTGTTTTGTGGTGGAATCACTGTTTTATGTGGCAAAATGCTGTTTTGGGGTGGAATGACTGTTTTATGTGGCAAAATGCTGTTTCTGGCTGGAAACGGCATTTTTTGCCTTTAAAGGCTGTTTTGATGGAGAAACAGTGTTTCATCTGCCAAAATGCTGTTTATAGGTGGAATCACTGTTTTATGTGGCAAAATGCTGTTTGGAGAGAGAAACACTGTTTTATGTGGCAAAATACTGTTTTGTGGTGGAATGACTGTTTTATGTGGCAAAATGCTGTTTGGAGAGAGAAACACTGTTTAATGTGGCAAAATGCTGTTTTGTGGTGGAATCACTGTTTTATGTGGCAAAATCCTGTTTGGAGAGAGACACACTGTATTATGTGGCAAAATGCTGTTTTGTGGTGGAATCACTGTTTTATGTGGCAAAATACTGTTTTGGGGTGGAATGACTGTTTTATGTGGCAAAATGCTGTTTCTGGCTGGAAACAGCGTTTTTTGCGTTTAAAAGCAGTTTGGAGGCAGAATCACTGTTTTATGTGGCCAAATGCTGTTTGGAGAGAGAAACACTGTTTTATGTGGCAAAATGCTGTTTTGTGGTGGAATGACTGTTTTATGTGGCAAAATGCTGTTTTGGGGTGGAATCACTGTTTTATGTGGCAAAATGCTGTTTTGGGGTGGAATGACTGTTTTATGTGGCAAAATGCTGTTTGGAGAGAGAAACACTGTTTTATGTGGCAAAATGCTGTTTGGAGAGAGAAACACTGTTTTATGTGGCAAAATGCTGTTTTGTGGTGGAATCACTGTTTTATGTGGCAAAATGCTGTTTTGGGGTGGAATGACTGTTTTATGTGGCAAAATGCTGTTTTGGGGTGGAATGACTGTTTTATGTGGCAAAATGCTGTTTGGAGAGAGAAACACTGTTTTATGTGGCAAAATGCTGTTTGGAGAGAGAAACACTATTTTATGTGGCAAAATGCTGTTTCTGGCTGGAAACGGCATTTTTTGCCTTTAAAGGCTGTTTTGATGGAGAAACAGTGTTTCATCTGCCAAAATGCTGTTTATAGGTGGAATCACAGTTTTATGTGGCAAAATGCTGTTTGGAGAGAGAAACACTGTTTTATGTGGCAAAATACTGTTTTGTGGTGGAATGACTGTTTTATGTGGCAAAATGCTGTTTGGAGAGAGAAACACTGTTTAATGTGGCAAAATGCTGTTTTGTGGTGGAATCACTGTTTTATGTGGCAAAATCCTGTTTGGAGAGAGACACACTGTATTATGTGGCAAAATGCTGTTTTGTGGTGGAATCACTGTTTTATGTGGCAAAATACTGTTTTGGGGTGGAATGACTGTTTTATGTGGCAAAATGCTGTTTCTGGCTGGAAACAGCGTTTTTTGCGTTTAAAAGCAGTTTGGAGGCAGAATCACTGTTTTATGTGGCCAAATGCTGTTTGGAGAGAGAAACACTGTTTTATGTGGCAAAATGCTGTTTTGTGGTGGAATGACTGTTTTATGTGGCAAAATGCTGTTTTGGGGTGGAATCACTGTTTTATGTGGCAAAATGCTGTTTTGGGGTGGAATGACTGTTTTATGTGGCAAAATGCTGTTTGGAGAGAGAAACACTGTTTTATGTGGCAAAATGCTGTTTGGAGAGAGAAACACTGTTTTATGTGGCAAAATGCTGTTTTGTGGTGGAATCACTGTTTTATGTGGCAAAATGCTGTTTTGGGGTGGAATGACTGTTTTATGTGGCAAAATGCTGTTTTGGGGTGGAATGACTGTTTTATGTGGCAAAATGCTGTTTGGAGAGAGAAACACTGTTTTATGTGGCAAAATGCTGTTTGGAGAGAGAAACACTATTTTATGTGGCAAAATGCTGTTTCTGGCTGGAAACGGCATTTTTTGCCTTTAAAGGCTGTTTTGATGGAGAAACAGTGTTTCATCTGCCAAAATGCTGTTTATAGGTGGAATCACAGTTTTATGTGGCAAAATGCTGTTTGGAGAGAGAAACACTGTTTTATGTGGCAAAATACTGTTTTGTGGTGGAATGACTGTTTTATGTGGCAAAATGCTGTTTGGAGAGAGAAACACTGTTTAATGTGGCAAAATGCTGTTTTGTGGTGGAATCACTGTTTTATGTGGCAAAATCCTGTTTGGAGAGAGACACACTGTATTATGTGGCAAAATGCTGTTTTGTGGTGGAATCACTGTTTTATGTGGCAAAATACTGTTTTGGGGTGGAATGACTGTTTTATGTGGCAAAATGCTGTTTCTGGCTGGAAACAGCGTTTTTTGCGTTTAAAAGCAGTTTGGAGGCAGAATCACTGTTTTATGTGACCAAATGCTGTTTGGAGAGAGAAACACTGTTTTATGTGGCTAAATGCTGTTTTGGGGTGGAATGACTGTTTTATGTGGCAAAATGCTGTTTGGAGAGAGAAACACTGTTTTATGTGGCAAAATGCTGTTTGGAGAGAGAAACACTATTTTATGTGGCAAAATGCTGTTTCTGGCTGGAAACGGCATTTTTTGCCTTTCAAGGCTGTTTGGATGGAGAAACAGTGTTTTATCTGCCAAAATGCTGTTTATAGGTGGAATCACTGTTTTATGTGGCAAAATGCTGTTTGGAGAGAGAAACACTGTTTTATGTGGCAAAATGCTGTTTGGAGAGAGAAACACTATTTTATGTGGCAAAATGCTGTTTTGTTGTGGAATCACTGTTTTATGTGGCAAAACGCTGTTTCTGGCTGGAAACAGCGTTTTTTGCCTCTAAAAGTTGTTTGGAGGCAGAATCACTGTTTTATGTGGCAAAACGCTGTTTGGAAAGAGAAACACTATTTTATGTGGTAAAATGCTGTTTTGTGGTGGAATCACTGTTTTATGTGGCAAAACGCTGTGTGCCCCAAAAGTGACCCCAAAGTTCAAAAGGTCACCAATGTTAAGTCAATGACGGCCTTTTCATACACTTTACTGAGGCCTTTTCAGCCATGCAAGTCCCGATTGACTTGCAACCACTCTTGCCTGAAAGCTGGCCACCCACCGAACGAGTGAGTCCAATTTTGTCCTTCTAGGACCACAGGAAGTGCCCCAAAAGTGACCCCAAAGTTCAAAAGGTCACCAATGTTAAGTCAATGACGGCCTTCTCATCAACTTTACTGAGGCCTTTTCAGCCATGCAAGTCCCGATTTACTTGAAACCACTTTTGCCTGAAAGCTGGCCACCCACCGAACGAGTGAGTCCAATTTTGTCCTTCTAGGACCACAGGAAGTGCCCCAAAAGTGACCCCAAAGTTCAAAAGGTCACCAATGTTAAGTCAATGACGGCCTTCTCATCAACTTTACTGAGGCCTTTTCAGCCATGCAAGTCCCGATTGACTTGCAACCACTTTTGCCTGAAAGCTGGCGTCCCACCGAACATGTGAGTTCAAAGTTGTCATCCTAGGACCACAGGAAGTGCCCCAAAAGTGACCCCAAAGTTCAAAAGTTGGCCAATGTATGAGGAACAAATTTACTGAGGCCTTTTCAGCCATGCAAGTCCCGATTGACTTGCAACCACTTTTGCCTGATAGCTGGCGTCGCACCGAACGTGTGAGTTCAATTTTGTCCTTCTCGGACCACAGGAAGTGCCCCAAAAGTGACCCCAAAGTTCAAAAGGTCACCAATGTTAAGTCAATGACGGCCTTTTCATACACTTTACTGAGGCCTTTTCAGCCATGCAAGTCCCGATTGACTTGCAACCACTCTTGCCTGAAAGCTGGCCACCCACCGAACGAGTGAGTCCAATTTTGTCCTTCTAGGACCACAGGAAGTGCCCCAAAAGTGACCCCAAAGTTCAAAAGGTCACCAATGTTAAGTCAATGACGGCCTTCTCATCAACTTTACTGAGGCCTTTTCAGCCATGCAAGTCCCGATTGACTTGCAACCACTTTTGCCTGAAAGCTGGCGTCCCACCGAACATGTGAGTTCAAAGTTGTCATCCTAGGACCACAGGAAGTTCCCCAAAAGTGACCCCAAAATTCAAAAGTTGGCCAATGTATGAGGAACAAATTTACTGAGGCCTTTTCAGCCATGCAAGTCCCGATTGACTTGCAACCACTTTTGCCTGATAGCTGGCGTCCCACCGAATGTGTGAGTTCAATTTTGTCCTTCTCGGACCACAGGAAGTTCCCCAAAAGTGACCCCAAAGTTCAAAAGGTCACCAATGTTAAGTCAATGACGGCCTTCTCATCAACTTTACTGAGGCCTTTTCAGCCATGCAAGTCCCGATTGACTTGCAACCACTTTTGCCTGAAAGCTGGCGTCCCACCGAACATGTGAGTTCAAAGTTGTCATCCTAGGACCACAGGAAGTGCCCCAAAAGTGACCCCAAAGTTCAAAAGGTCACCAATGTTAAGTCAATGACGGCCTTCTCATCAACTTTACTGAGGCCTTTTCAGCCATGCAATGTCCCACTTTAATTGCAGTTTGGATGGAGAAACAGTGTTTTATCTGCCAAAATGCTTTTTATAGGTGGAATCACTGTTTTATGTGGCAAAATGCTGTTTCTGGCTGGAAACAGTGTTTTTTGCCTTTAAAGGCTGTTTGGATGGAGAAACAGTGTTTTATCTGCCAAAATGCTGTTTATAGGTGGAATCACTGTTTTATGTGGCAAAATGCTCTTTCTGGCTGGAAACAGCGTTTTTTGTCTTTAAAGGCTGTTTGGATGGAGAAACAGTGTTTTATCTGCCAAAATGCTGTTTATAGGTGGAATCACTGTTTTATGTGGCAAAATGCTGTTTGGAGAGAGAAACACTATTTTATGTGGCAAAATGCTGTTTTGTGGTGGAATCACTGTTTTATGTGGCAAAACGCTGTTTTGGGCTAGAAACAGCGTTTTTTGCCGTTAAAGGCTGTTTGGATGGAGAAACAGTGTTTTATCTGCCAAAATGCTGTTTATAGGTGGATTCACTGTTTTATGTGGCAAAATGCTGTTTCTGGCTGGAAACAGCGTTTTTTGCCTCTAAAGGTTGTTTAGAGGTCAGAATCACTGTTTTATGTGGGAAAACACTGTTTTAGGCTGGAAACAGCGTTTTTTGCCGTTAAAGGCTGTTTGGATGGAGAAACAGTGTTTTATCTGCCAAAATGCTGTTTATAGGTGGAATCACTGTTTTATGTGGCAAAATGCTGTTTGGAGAGAGAAACACTATTTTATGTGGCAAAATGCTGTTTTGTGGTGGAATCACTGTTTTATGTGGCAAAACGCTGTTTTGGGCTAGAAACAGCGTTTTTTGCCGTTAAAGGCTGTTTGGATGGAGAAACAGTGTTTTATCTGCCAAAATGCTGTTTATAGGTGGATTCACTGTTTTATGTGGCAAAATGCTGTTTCTGGCTGCAAACAGCGTTTTTTGCATCTAAAGGTTGTTTAGAGGTCAGAATCACTGTTTTATGTGGCAAAACACTGTTTTAGGCTGTAAACAGCGTTTTTTGCCGTTAAAGGCTGTTTGGATGGAGAAACAGTGTTTTATCTGCCAAAATGCTGTTTATAGGTGGAATCACTGTTTTATGTGGCAAAATGCTGTTTGGAGAGAGAAACACTATTTTATGTGGCAAAATGCTGTTTTGTGGTGGAATCACTGTTTTATGTGGCAAAACGCTGTTTTGGGCTAGAAACAGCGTTTTTTGCCGTTAAAAGCTGTTTGGATGGAGAAACAGTGTTTTATCTGCCAAAATGCTGTTTATAGGTGGAATCACTGTTTTATGTGGCAAAATGCTGTTTGGAGAGAGAAACACTATTTTATGTGGCAAAATGCTGTTTTGTGGTGGAATCACTGTTTTATGTGGCAAAACGCTGTTTTGGGCTAGAAACAGCGTTTTTTGCCGTTAAAGGCTGTTTGGATGGAGAAACAATGTTTTATCTGCCAAAATGCTGTTTATAGGTGGATTCACTGTTTTATGTGGCAAAATGCTGTTTCTGGCTGGAAACAGCGTTTTTTGCCTCTAAAGGTTGTTTAGAGGTCAGAATCACTGTTTTATGTGGGAAAACACTGTTTTAGGCTGGAAACAGCGTTTTTTGCCGTTAAAGGCTGTTTGGATGGAGAAACAGTGTTTTATCTGCCAAAATGCTGTTTATAGGTGGAATCACTGTTTTATGTGGCAAAATGCTGTTTGGAGAGAGAAACACTATTTTATGTGGCAAAATGCTGTTTTGTGGTGGAATCACTGTTTTATGTGGCAAAACGCTGTTTTGGGCTGGAAACAGCGTTTTTTGCCGTTAAAGGCTGTTTGGATGGAGAAACAGTGTTTTATCTGCCAAAATGCTGTTTATAGGTGGATTCACTGTTTTATGTGGCAAAATGCTGTTTCTGGCTGGAAACAGCGTTTTTTGCCTCTAAAGGTTGTTTAGAGGTCAGAATTACTGTTTTATGTGGCAAATCACTGTTTTAGGCTGGAAACAGCGTTTTTTGCCGTTGAAGGCTGTTTGGATGGAGAAACAGTGTTTTATCTGCCAAAATGCTGTTTATAGGTGGAATCACTGTTTTATGTGGCAAAATGCTGTTTGGAGAGAGAAATACTGTTTTATGTGGCAAAATGCTGTTTGGAGAGAGAAACACTGTTTTATGTGGCAAAATGCTGTTTGGAGAGAGAAACACTGTTTTATGTGGCAAAATGCTGTTTTGTGGTGGAATGACTGTTTTATGTGGCAAAATGCTGTTTTGGGGTGGAATGACTGTTTTATGTGGCAAAATGCTGTTTGGAGACAGAAACACTGTTTTATGTGGCAAAATGCTGTTTTGTGGTGGAATCACTGTTTTATGTGGCAAAATGCTGTTTTGGGGTGGAATGACTGTTTTATGTGGCAAAATGCTGTTTATGGCTGGAAACGGCATTTTTTGCCTTTAAAGGCTGTTTTGATGGAGAAACAGTGTTTCATCTGCCAAAATGCTGTTTATAGGTGGAATCACTGTTTTATGTGGCAAAATGCTGTTTGGAGAGAGAAACACTGTTTTATGTGGCAAAATACTGTTTTGTGGTGGAATGACTGTTTTATGTGGCAAAATGCTGTTTGGAGAGAGAAACACTGTTTAATGTGGCAAAATGCTGTTTTGTGGTGGAATCACTGTTTTATGTGGCAAAATCCTGTTTGGAGAGAGACACACTGTATTATGTGGCAAAATGCTGTTTTGTGGTGGAATCACTGTTTTATGTGGCAAAATACTGTTTTGGGGTGGAATGACTGTTTTATGTGGCAAAATGCTGTTTCTGGCTGGAAACAGCGTTTTTTGCGTTTAAAAGCAGTTTGGAGGCAGAATCACTGTTTTATGTGGCCAAATGCTGTTTGGAGAGAGAAACACTGTTTTATGTGGCAAAATGCTGTTTGGAGAGAGAAACACTGTTTTATGTGGCAAAATGCTGTTTTGTGGTGGAATGACTGTTTTATGTGGCAAAATGCTGTTTTGGGGTGGAATGACTGTTTTATGTGGCAAAATGCTGTTTTGGGGTGGAATGACTGTTTTATGTGGCAAAATGCTGTTTGGAGAGAGAAACACTGTTTTATGTGGCAAAATGCTGTTTGGAGAGAGAAACACTGTTTTATGTGGCAAAATGCTGTTTTGTGGTGGAATCACTGTTTTATGTGGCAAAATGCTGTTTTGGGGTGGAATGACTGTTTTATGTGGCAAAATGCTGTTTGGAGAGAGAAACACTGTTTTATGTGGCAAAATGCTGTTTTGGGGTGGAATGACTGTTTTATGTGGCAAAATGCTGTTTGGAGAGAGAAACACTGTTTTATGTGGCAAAATGCTGTTTTGTGGTGGAATCACTGTTTTATGTGGCAAAATGCTGTTTTGGGGTGGAATGACTGTTTTATGTGGCAAAATGCTGTTTGGAGAGAGAAACACTGTTTTATGTGGCAAAATGCTGTTTGGAGAGAGAAACACTGTTTTATGTGGCAAAATGCTGTTTTGTGGTGGAATCACTGTTTTATGTGGCAAAATGCTGTTTTGGGGTGGAATGACTGTTTTATGTGGCAAAATGCTGTTTATGGCTGGAAACGGCATTTTTTGCCTTTAAAGGCTGTTTTGATGGAGAAACAGTGTTTCATCTGCCAAAATGCTGTTTATAGGTGGAATCACTGTTTTATGTGGCAAAATGCTGTTTGGAGAGAGAAACACTGTTTTATGTGGCAAAATACTGTTTTGTGGTGGAATGACTGTTTTATGTGGCAAAATGCTGTTTGGAGAGAGAAACACTGTATTATGTGGCAAAATACTGTTTTGGGGTGGAATGACTGTTTTATGTGGCAAAATGCTGTTTCTGGCTGGAAACAGCGTTTTTTGCGTTTAAAAGCAGTTTGGAGGCAGAATCACTGTTTTATGTGGCCAAATGCTGTTTGGAGAGAGAAACACTGTTTTATGTGGCAAAATGCTGTTTGGAGAGAGAAACACTGTTTTATGTGGCAAAATGCTGTTTTGGGGTGGAATGACTGTTTTATGTGGCAAAATGCTGTTTTGGGGTGGAATGACTGTTTTATGTGGCAAAATGCTGTTTGGAGAGAGAAACACTGTTTTATGTGGCAAAATGCTGTTTGGAGACAGAAACACTGTTTTATGTGGCAAAATGCTGTTTTGTGGTGGAATCACTGTTTTATGTGGCAAAATGCTGTTTTGGGGTGGAATGACTGTTTTATGTGGCAAAATGCTGTTTATGGCTGGAAACGGCATTTTTTGCCTTTAAAGGCTGTTTTGATGGAGAAACAGTGTTTCATCTGCCAAAATGCTGTTTATAGGTGGAATCACTGTTTTATGTGGCAAAATGCTGTTTGGAGAGAGAAACACTGTTTTATGTGGCAAAATACTGTTTTGTGGTGGAATGACTGTTTTATGTGGCAAAATGCTGTTTGGAGAGAGAAACACTGTTTAATGTGGCAAAATGCTGTTTTGTGGTGGAATCACTGTTTTATGTGGCAAAATCCTGTTTGGAGAGAGACACACTGTATTATGTGGCAAAATGCTGTTTTGTGGTGGAATCACTGTTTTATGTGGCAAAATACTGTTTTGGGGTGGAATGACTGTTTTATGTGGCAAAATGCTGTTTCTGGCTGGAAACAGCGTTTTTTGCGTTTAAAAGCAGTTTGGAGGCAGAATCACTGTTTTATGTGGCCAAATGCTGTTTGGAGAGAGAAACACTGTTTTATGTGGCAAAATGCTGTTTGGAGAGAGAAACACTGTTTTATGTGGCAAAATGCTGTTTTGTGGTGGAATGACTGTTTTATGTGGCAAAATGCTGTTTTGGGGTGGAATGACTGTTTTATGTGGCAAAATGCTGTTTGGACAGAGAAACACTGTTTTATGTGGCAAAATGCTGTTTGGAGAGAGAAACACTATTTTATGTGGCAAAATGCTGTTTCTGGCTGGAAACGGCATTTTTTGCCTTTAAAGGCTGTTTTGATGGAGAAACAGTGTTTCATCTGCCAAAATGCTGTTTATAGGTGGAATCACTGTTTTATGTGGCAAAATGCTGTTTGGAGAGAGAAACACTGTTTTATGTGGCAAAATACTGTTTTGTGGTGGAATGACTGTTTTATGTGGCAAAATGCTGTTTGGAGAGAGAAACACTGTTTAATGTGGCAAAATGCTGTTTTGTGGTGGAATCACTGTTTTATGTGGCAAAATCCTGTTTGGAGAGAGACACACTGTATTATGTGGCAAAATGCTGTTTTGTGGTGGAATCACTGTTTTATGTGGCAAAATACTGTTTTGGGGTGGAATGACTGTTTTATGTGGCAAAATGCTGTTTCTGGCTGGAAACAGCGTTTTTTGCGTTTAAAAGCAGTTTGGAGGCAGAATCACTGTTTTATGTGGCCAAATGCTGTTTGGAGAGAGAAACACTGTTTTATGTGGCAAAATGCTGTTTGGAGAGAGAAACACTGTTTTATGTGGCAAAATGCTGTTTTGTGGTGGAATGACTGTTTTATGTGGCAAAATGCTGTTTTGGGGTGGAATGACTGTTTTATGTGGCAAAATGCTGTTTTGGGGTGGAATGACTGTTTTATGTGGCAAAATGCTGTTTGGAGAGAGAAACACTGTTTTATGTGGCAAAATGCTGTTTGGAGAGAGAAACACTATTTTATGTGGCAAAATGCTGTTTCGGGCTGGAAACGGCATTTTTTGCCTTTCAAGGCTGTTTGGATGGAGAAACAGTGTTTTATCTGCCAAAATGCTGTTTATAGGTGGAATCACTGTTTTATGTGGCAAAATGCTGTTTGGAGAGAGAAACACTGTTTTATGTGGCAAAATGCTGTTTGGAGAGAGAAACACTATTTTATGTGGCAAAATGCTGTTTTGTGGTGGAATCACTGTTTTATGTGGCAAAACGCTGTTTTGGGCTGGAAACAGCGTTTTTTGCCGTTAAAGGCTGTTTGGATGGAGAAACAGTATTTTATCTGCCAAAATGCTGTTTATAGGTGGATTCACTGTTTTATGTGGCAAAATGCTGTTTCTGGCTGGAAACAGCGTTTTTTGCCTCTAAAAGTTGTTTGGAGGTCAGAATCACTGTTTTATGTGGCAAAACGCTGTTTTAGGCTGGAAACAGCGTTTTTTGCCGTTAAAGGCTGTTTGGATGGAGAAACAGTGTTTTATCTGCCAAAATGCTGTTTATAGGTGGAATCACTGTTTTACGTGGCAAAATGCTGTTTGGAGAGAGAAACACTGTTTTATGTGGCAAAATGCTGTTTGGAGAGAGAAACACTATTTTATGTGGCAAAATGCTGTTTTGTGGTGGAATCACTGTTTTATGTGGCAAAACGCTGTTTCTGGCTGGAAACAGCGTTTTTTGCCTCTAAAAGTTGTTTGGAGGCAGAATCACTGTTTTATGTGGCAAAACGCTGTTTGGAAAGAGAAACACTATTTTATGTGGTAAAATGCTGTTTTGTGGTGGAATCACTGTTTTATGTGGCAAAACGCTGTGTGCCCCAAAAGTGACCCCAAAGTTCAAAAGGTCACCAATGTTAAGTCAATGACGGCCTTTTCATACACTTTACTGAGGCCTTTTCAGCCATGCAAGTCCCGATTGACTTGCAACCACTCTTGCCTGAAAGCTGGCCACCCACCGAACGAGTGAGTCCAATTTTGTCCTTCTAGGACCACAGGAAGTGCCCCAAAAGTGACCCCAAAGTTCAAAAGGTCACCAATGTTAAGTCAATGACGGCCTTCTCATCAACTTTACTGAGGCCTTTTCAGCCATGCAAGTCCCGATTTACTTGAAACCACTTTTGCCTGAAAGCTGGCCACCCACCGAACGAGTGAGTCCAATTTTGTCCTTCTAGGACCACAGGAAGTGCCCCAAAAGTGACCCCAAAGTTCAAAAGGTCACCAATGTTAAGTCAATGACGGCCTTCTCATCAACTTTACTGAGGCCTTTTCAGCCATGCAAGTCCCGATTGACTTGCAACCACTTTTGCCTGAAAGCTGGCGTCCCACCGAACATGTGAGTTCAAAGTTGTCATCCTAGGACCACAGGAAGTGCCCCAAAAGTGACCCCAAAGTTCAAAAGTTGGCCAATGTATGAGGAACAAATTTACTGAGGCCTTTTCAGCCATGCAAGTCCCGATTGACTTGCAACCACTTTTGCCTGATAGCTGGCGTCCCACCGAACGTGTGAGTTCAATTTTGTCCTTCTCGGACCACAGGAAGTGCCCCAAAAGTGACCCCAAAGTTCAAAAGGTCACCAATGTTAAGTCAATGACGGCCTTTTCATACACTTTACTGAGGCCTTTTCAGCCATGCAAGTCCCGATTGACTTGCAACCACTCTTGCCTGAAAGCTGGCCACCCACCGAACGAGTGAGTCCAATTTTGTCCTTCTAGGACCACAGGAAGTGCCCCAAAAGTGACCCCAAAGTTCAAAAGGTCACCAATGTTAAGTCAATGACGGCCTTCTCATCAACTTTACTGAGGCCTTTTCAGCCATGCTTGTCCCGATTTACTTGAAACCACTTTTGCCTGAAAGCTGGCCACCCACCGAACGAGTGAGTCCAATTTTGTCCTTCTAGGACCACAGGAAGTGCCCCAAAAGTGACCCCAAAGTTCAAAAGGTCACCAATGTTAAGTCAATGACGGCCTTCTCATCAACTTTACTGAGGCCTTTTCAGCCATGCAAGTCCCGATTGACTTGCAACCACTTTTGCCTGAAAGCTGGCGTCCCACCGAACATGTGAGTTCAAAGTTGTCATCCTAGGACCACAGGAAGTGCCCCAAAAGTGAGCCCAAAGTTCAAAAGTTGGCCAATGTATGAGGAACAAATTTACTGAGGCCTTTTCAGCCATGCAAGTCCCGATTGACTTGCAACCACTTTTGCCTGATAGCTGGCGTCGCACCGAACGTGTGAGTTAAATTTTGTCCTTCTCGGACCACAGGAAGTGCCCCAAAAGTGACCCCAAAGTTCAAAAGGTCACCAATGTTAAGTCAATGACGGCCTTTTCATACACTTTACTGAGGCCTTTTCAGCCATGCAAGTCCCGATTGACTTGCAACCACTCTTGCCTGAAAGCTGGCCACCCACCGAACGAGTGAGTCCAATTTTGTCCTTCTAGGACCACAGGAAGTGCCCCAAAAGTGACCCCAAAGTTCAAAAGGTCACCAATGTTAAGTCAATGACGGCCTTCTCATCAACTTTACTGAGGCCTTTTCAGCCATGCAAGTCCCGATTTACTTGAAACCACTTTTGCCTGAAAGCTGGCCACCCACCGAACGAGTGAGTCCAATTTTGTCCTTCTAGGACCACAGGAAGTGCCCCAAAAGTGACCCCAAAGTTCAAAAGGTCACCAATGTTAAGTCAATGACGGCCTTCTCATCAACTTTACTGAGGCCTTTTCAGCCATGCAAGTCCCGATTGACTTGCAACCACTTTTGCCTGAAAGCTGGCGTCCCACCGAACATGTGAGTTCAAAGTTGTCATCCTAGGACCACAGGAAGTGCCCCAAAAGTGAGCCCAAAGTTCAAAAGTTGGCCAATGTATGAGGAACAAATTTACTGAGGCCTTTTCAGCCATGCAAGTCCCGATTGACTTGCAACCACTTTTGCCTGATAGCTGGCGTCCCACCGAACGTGTGAGTTAAATTTTGTCCTTCTCGGACCACAGGAAGTGCCCCAAAAGTGACCCCAAAGTTCAAAAGGTCACCAATGTTAAGTCAATGACGGCCTTTTCATACACTTTACTGAGGCCTTTTCAGCCATGCAAGTCCCGATTGACTTGCAACCACTCTTGCCTGAAAGCTGGCCACCCACCGAACGAGTGAGTCCAATTTTGTCCTTCTAGGACCACAGGAAGTGCCCCAAAAGTGACCCCAAAGTTCAAAAGGTCACCAATGTTAAGTCAATGACGGCCTTCTCATCAACTTTACTGAGGCCTTTTCAGCCATGCTTGTCCCGATTTACTTGAAACCACTTTTGCCTGAAAGCTGGCCACCCACCGAACGAGTGAGTCCAATTTTGTCCTTCTAGGACCACAGGAAGTGCCCCAAAAGTGACCCCAAAGTTCAAAAGGTCACCAATGTTAAGTCAATGACGGCCTTCTCATCAACTTTACTGAGGCCTTTTCAGCCATGCAAGTCCCGATTGACTTGCAACCACTTTTGCCTGAAAGCTGGCGTCCCACCGAACATGTGAGTTCAAAGTTGTCATCCTAGGACCACAGGAAGTGCCCCAAAAGTGACCCCAAAGTTCAAAAGTTGGCCAATGTATGAGGAACAAATTTACTGAGGCCTTTTCAGCCATGCAAGTCCCGATTGACTTGCAACCACTTTTGCCTGATAGCTGGCGTCGCACCGAACGTGTGAGTTAAATTTTGTCCTTCTCGGACCACAGGAAGTGCCCCAAAAGTGACCCCAAAGTTCAAAAGGTCACCAATGTTAAGTCAATGACGGCCTTTTCATACACTTTACTGAGGCCTTTTCAGCCATGCAAGTCCCGATTGACTTGCAACCACTCTTGCCTGAAAGCTGGCCACCCACCGAACGAGTGAGTCCAATTTTGTCCTTCTAGGACCACAGGAAGTGCCCCAAAAGTGACCCCAAAGTTCAAAAGGTCACCAATGTTAAGTCAATGACGGCCTTCTCATGAACTTTACTGAGGCCTTTTCAGCCATGCAAGTCCCGATTGACTTGCAACCACTTTTGCCTGAAAGCTGGCGTCCCACCGAACATGTCAGTTCAAAGTTGTCATCCTAGGACCACAGGAAGTGCCCCAAAAGTGACCCCAAAGTTCAAAAGTTGGCCAATGTATGAGGAACAAATTTACTGAGGCCTTTTCAGCCATGCAACTCCCGATTGACTTGCAACCACTTTTGCCTGATAGCTGGCGTCCCACCGAACGTGTGAGTTCAATTTTGTCCTTCTAGGACCACAGAAAGTGACCCAAAAGTGACCCCAAAGTTCAAAAGGTCACCAATGTTAAGTCAATGACGGCCTTCTCATCAACTTTACTGAGGCCTTTTCAGCCATGCAAGTCCCGATTTACTTGAAACCACTTTTGCCTGAAAGCTGGCCACCCACCGAACGAGTGAGTCCAATTTTGTCCTTCTAGGACCACAGGAAGTGCCCCAAAAGTGACCCCAAAGTTCAAAAGGTCACCAATGTTAAGTCAATGACGGCCTTCTCATGAACTTTACTGAGGCCTTTTCAGCCATGCAAGTCCCGATTGACTTGCAACCACTTTTGCCTGAAAGCTGGCGTCCCACCGAACATGTGAGTTCAATGTTGTCATTCTAAGACCACAGGAAGTGCCCCAAAAGTGACCTCAAACTTCAAAAGGTCACCAATGTTAAGTCAATGACGGCCTTCTCATCAACTTTACTGAGGCCTTTTCAGCCATGCAAGTCCCGATTGACTTGCAACCACTTTTGCCTGAAAGCTGGCGTCCCACCGACCATGTGAGTTCAATTTTGTCATTCTAGGACCACAGGAAGTGCCCCAAAAGTGACCCCAAAGTTCAAAAGGTGGCCAATGTATGAGGAACAAATTTACTGAGGCCTTTTCAGACATGCAAGTCCCGATTGACTTGCAACCACTTTTGCCTGATAGCTGGCGTCCCACCGAACGTGTGAGTTCAATTTTGTCCTTCTCGGACCACAGGAAGTTCCCCAAAAGTGACCCCAAAGTTCAAAAGGTCACCAATGTTAAGTCAATGACGGCCTTCTCATCAACTTTACTGAGGCCTTTTCAGCCATGCAAGTCCCGATTGACTTGCAACCACTTTTGCCTGAAAGCTGGCGTCCCACCGAACATGTGAGTTCAAAGTTGTCATCCTAGGACCACAGGAAGTGCCCCAAAAGTGACCCCAAAGTTCAAAAGGTCACCAATGTTAAGTCAATGACGGCCTTCTCATCAACTTTACTGAGGCCTTTTCAGCCATGCAATGTCCCACTTTAATTGCAGTTTGGATGGAGAAACAGTGTTTTATCTGCCAAAATGCTTTTTATAGGTGGAATCACTGTTTTATGTGGCAAAATGCTGTTTCTGGCTGGAAACAGTGTTTTTTGCCTTTAAAGGCTGTTTGGATGGAGAAACAGTGTTTTATCTGCCAAAATGCTGTTTATAGGTGGAATCACTGTTTTATGTGGCAAAATGCTCTTTCTGGCTGGAAACAGCGTTTTTTGTCTTTAAAGGCTGTTTGGATGGAGAAACAGTGTTTTATCTGCCAAAATGCTGTTTATAAGTGGAATCACTGTTTTATGTGGCAAAATGCTGTTTGGAGAGAGAAACACTATTTTATGTGGCAAAATGCTGTTTTGTGGTGGAATCACTGTTTTATGTGGCAAAACGCTGTTTTGGGCTAGAAACAGCGTTTTTTGCCGTTAAAGGCTGTTTGGATGGAGAAACAGTGTTTTATCTGCCAAAATGCTGTTTATAGGTGGATTCACTGTTTTATGTGGCAAAATGCTGTTTCTGGCTGGAAACAGCGTTTTTTGCCTCTAAAGGTTGTTTAGAGGTCAGAATCACCGTTTTATGTGGGAAAACACTGTTTTAGGCTGGAAACAGCGTTTTTTGCCGTTAAAGGCTGTTTGGATGGAGAAACAGTGTTTTATCTGCCAAAATGCTGTTTATAGTTGGAATCACTGTTTTATGTGGCAAAATGCTGTTTGGAGAGAGAAACACTGTTTTATGTGGCAAAATGCTGTTTGGAGAGAGAAACACTATTTTATGTGGCAAAATGCTGTTTTGTGGTGGAATCACTGTTTTATGTGGCAAAACGCTGTTTTGGGCTGGAAACAGCGTTTTTTGCCGTTAAAGGCTGTTTGGATGGAGAAACAGTGTTTTATCTGCCAAAATGCTGTTTATAGGTGGATTCACTGTTTTATGTGGCAAAATGCTGTTTCTGGCTGGAAACAGCGTTTTTTGCCTCTAAAGGTTGTTTAGAGGTCAGAATTACTGTTTTATGTGGCAAATCACTGTTTTAGGCTGGAAACAGCGTTTTTTGCCGTTAAAGGCTGTTTGGATGGAGAAACAGTGTTTTATCTGCCAAAATGCTGTTTATAGGTGGAATCACTGTTTTATGTGGCAAAATCCTGTTTGGAGAGAGACACACTGTATTATGTGGCAAAATGCTGTTTTGTGGTGGAATCACTGTTTTATGTGGCAAAATACTGTTTTGGGGTGGAATGACTGTTTTATGTGGCAAAATGCTGTTTCTGGCTGGAAACAGCGTTTTTTGCGTTTAAAAGCAGTTTGGAGGCAGAATCACTGTTTTATGTGGCCAAATGCTGTTTGGAGAGAGAAACACTGTTTTATGTGGCAAAATGCTGTTTGGAGAGAGAAACACTGTTTTATGTGGCAAAATGCTGTTTTGTGGTGGAATGACTGTTTTATGTGGCAAAATGCTGTTTTGGGGTGGAATAACTGTTTTATGTGGCAAAATGCTGTTTGGAGAGAGAAACACTGTTTTATGTGGCAAAATGCTGTTTTGGGGTGGAATGACTGTTTTATGTGGCAAAATGCTGTTTGGAGAGAGAAACACTGTTTTATGTGGCAAAATGCTGTTTTGTGGTGGAATCACTGTTTTATGTGGCAAAATGCTGTTTTGGGGTGGAATGACTGTTTTATGTGGCAAAATGCTGTTTGGAGAGAGAAACACTGTTTTATGTGGCAAAATGCTGTTTGGAGACAGAAACACTGTTTTATGTGGCAAAATGCTGTTTTGTGGTGGAATCACTGTTTTATGTGGCAAAATGCTGTTTTGGGGTGGAATGACTGTTTTATGTGGCAAAATGCTGTTTATGGCTGGAAACGGCATTTTTTGCCTTTAAAGGCTGTTTTGATGGAGAAACAGTGTTTCATCTGCCAAAATGCTGTTTATAGGTGGAATCACTGTTTTATGTGGCAAAATGCTGTTTGGAGAGAGAAACACTGTTTTATGTGGCAAAATACTGTTTTGTGGTGGAATGACTGTTTTATGTGGCAAAATGCTGTTTGGAGAGAGAAACACTGTTTAATGTGGCAAAATGCTGTTTTGTGGTGGAATCACTGTTTTATGTGGCAAAATCCTGTTTGGAGAGAGACACACTGTATTATGTGGCAAAATGCTGTTTTGTGGTGGAATCACTGTTTTATGTGGCAAAATACTGTTTTGGGGTGGAATGACTGTTTTATGTGGCAAAATGCTGTTTCTGGCTGGAAACAGCGTTTTTTGCGTTTAAAAGCAGTTTGGAGGCAGAATCACTGTTTTATGTGGCCAAATGCTGTTTGGAGAGAGAAACACTGTTTTATGTGGCAAAATGCTGTTTGGAGAGAGAAACACTGTTTTATGTGGCAAAATGCTGTTTTGTGGTGGAATGACTGTTTTATGTGGCAAAATGCTGTTTTGGGGTGGAATGACTGTTTTATGTGGCAAAATGCTGTTTGGACAGAGAAACACTGTTTTATGTGGCAAAATGCTGTTTGGAGAGAGAAACACTATTTTATGTGGCAAAATGCTGTTTCTGGCTGGAAACGGCATTTTTTGCCTTTAAAGGCTGTTTTGATGGAGAAACAGTGTTTCATCTGCCAAAATGCTGTTTATAGGTGGAATCACTGTTTTATGTGGCAAAATGCTGTTTGGAGAGAGAAACACTGTTTTATGTGGCAAAATACTGTTTTGTGGTGGAATGACTGTTTTATGTGGCAAAATGCTGTTTGGAGAGAGAAACACTGTTTAATGTGGCAAAATGCTGTTTTGTGGTGGAATCACTGTTTTATGTGGCAAAATCCTTTTTGGAGAGAGACACACTGTATTATGTGGCAAAATGCTGTTTTGTGGTGGAATCACTGTTTTATGTGGCAAAATACTGTTTTGGGGTGGAATGACTGTTTTATGTGGCAAAATGCTGTTTCTGGCTGGAAACAGCGTTTTTTGCGTTTAAAAGCAGTTTGGAGGCAGAATCACTGTTTTATGTGGCCAAATGCTGTTTGGAGAGAGAAACACTGTTTTATGTGGCAAAATGCTGTTTTGTGGTGGAATCACTGTTTTATGTGGCAAAATGCTGTTTTGGGGTGGAATGACTGTTTTATGTGGCAAAATGCTGTTTTGGGGTGGAATGACTGTTTTATGTGGCAAAATGCTGTTTGGAGAGAGAAACACTGTTTTATGTGGCAAAATGCTGTTTTGGGGTGGAATGACTGTTTTATGTGGCAAAATGCTGTTTGGAGAGAGAAACACTGTTTTATGTGGCAAAATGCTGTTTTGTGGTGGAATCACTGTTTTATGTGGCAAAATGCTGTTTTGGGGTGGAATGACTGTTTTATGTGGCAAAATGCTGTTTGGAGAGAGAAACACTGTTTTATGTGGCAAAATGCTGTTTGGAGACAGAAACACTGTTTTATGTGGCAAAATGCTGTTTTGTGGTGGAATCACTGTTTTATGTGGCAAAATGCTGTTTTGGGGTGGAATGACTGTTTTATGTGGCAAAATGCTGTTTATGGCTGGAAACGGCATTTTTTGCCTTTAAAGGCTGTTTTGATGGAGAAACAGTGTTTCATCTGCCAAAATGCTGTTTATAGGTGGAATCACTGTTTTATGTGGCAAAATGCTGTTTGGAGAGAGAAACACTGTTTTATGTGGCAAAATACTGTTTTGTGGTGGAATGACTGTTTTATGTGGCAAAATGCTGTTTGGAGAGAGAAACACTGTTTAATGTGGCAAAATGCTGTTTTGTGGTGGAATCACTGTTTTATGTGGCAAAATCCTGTTTGGAGAGAGACACACTGTTTTATGTGGCAAAATACTGTTTTGTGGTGGAATGACTGTTTTATGTGGCAAAATGCTGTTTGGAGAGAGAAACACTGTTTAATGTGGCAAAATGCTGTTTTGTGGTGGAATCACTGTTTTATGTGGCAAAATCCTGTTTGGAGAGAGACACACTGTATTATGTGGCAAAATGCTGTTTTGTGGTGGAATCACTGTTTTATGTGGCAAAATACTGTTTTGGGGTGGAATGACTGTTTTATGTGGCAAAATGCTGTTTCTGGCTGGAAACAGCGTTTTTTGCGTTTAAAAGCAGTTTGGAGGCAGAATCACTGTTTTATGTGGCCAAATGCTGTTTGGAGAGAGAAACACTGTTTTATGTGGCAAAATGCTGTTTGGAGAGAGAAACACTGTTTTATGTGGCAAAATGCTGTTTTGTGGTGGAATGACTGTTTTATGTGGCAAAATGCTGTTTTGGGGTGGAATGACTGTTTTATGTGGCAAAATGCTGTTTTGGGGTGGAATGACTGTTTTATGTGGCAAAATGCTGTTTGGAGAGAGAAACACTGTTTTATGTGGCAAAATGCTGTTTGGAGAGAGAAACACTGTTTTATGTGGCAAAATGCTGTTTTGTGGTGGAATCACTGTTTTATGTGGCAAAATGCTGTTTTGGGGTGGAATGACTGTTTTATGTGGCAAAATGCTGTTTTGGGGTGGAATGACTGTTTTATGTGGCAAAATGCTGTTTGGAGAGAGAAACACTGTTTTATGTGGCAAAATGCTGTTTTGGGGTGGAATGACTGTTTTATGTGGCAAAATGCTGTTTGGAGAGAGAAACACTGTTTTATGTGGCAAAATGCTGTTTTGGGGTGGAATGACTGTTTTATGTGGCAAAATGCTGTTTGGAGAGAGAAACACTGTTTTATGTGGCAAAATGCTGTTTTGTGGTGGAATCACTGTTTTATGTGGCAAAATGCTGTTTTGGGGTGGAATGACTGTTTTATGTGGCAAAATGCTGTTTGGAGAGAGAAACACTGTTTTATGTGGCAAAATGCTGTTTGGAGACAGAAACACTGTTTTATGTGGCAAAATGCTGTTTTGTGGTGGAATCACTGTTTTATGTGGCAAAATGCTGTTTTGGGGTGGAATGACTGTTTTATGTGGCAAAATGCTGTTTATGGCTGGAAACGGCATTTTTTGCCTTTAAAGGCTGTTTTGATGGAGAAACAGTGTTTCATCTGCCAAAATGCTGTTTATAGGTGGAATCACTGTTTTATGTGGCAAAATGCTGTTTGGAGAGAGAAACACTGTTTTATGTGGCAAAATACTGTTTTGTGGTGGAATGACTGTTTTATGTGGCAAAATGCTGTTTGGAGAGAGAAACACTGTTTAATGTGGCAAAATGCTGTTTTGTGGTGGAATCACTGTTTTATGTGGCAAAATCCTGTTTGGAGAGAGACACACTGTTTTATGTGGCAAAATACTGTTTTGTGGTGGAATGACTGTTTTATGTGGCAAAATGCTGTTTGGAGAGAGAAACACTGTTTAATGTGGCAAAATGCTGTTTTGTGGTGGAATCACTGTTTTATGTGGCAAAATCCTGTTTGGAGAGAGACACACTGTATTATGTGGCAAAATGCTGTTTTGTGGTGGAATCACTGTTTTATGTGGCAAAATACTGTTTTGGGGTGGAATGACTGTTTTATGTGGCAAAATGCTGTTTCTGGCTGGAAACAGCGTTTTTTGCGTTTAAAAGCAGTTTGGAGGCAGAATCACTGTTTTATGTGGCCAAATGCTGTTTGGAGAGAGAAACACTGTTTTATGTGGCAAAATGCTGTTTGGAGAGAGAAACACTGTTTTATGTGGCAAAATGCTGTTTTGTGGTGGAATGACTGTTTTATGTGGCAAAATGCTGTTTTGGGGTGGAATGACTGTTTTATGTGGCAAAATGCTGTTTTGGGGTGGAATGACTGTTTTATGTGGCAAAATGCTGTTTGGAGAGAGAAACACTGTTTTATGTGGCAAAATGCTGTTTGGAGAGAGAAACACTGTTTTATGTGGCAAAATGCTGTTTTGTGGTGGAATCACTGTTTTATGTGGCAAAATGCTGTTTTGGGGTGGAATGACTGTTTTATGTGGCAAAATGCTGTTTTGGGGTGGAATGACTGTTTTATGTGGCAAAATGCTGTTTGGAGAGAGAAACACTGTTTTATGTGGCAAAATGCTGTTTTGGGGTGGAATGACTGTTTTATGTGGCAAAATGCTGTTTGGAGAGAGAAACACTGTTTTATGTGGCAAAATGCTGTTTTGTGGTGGAATCACTGTTTTATGTGGCAAAATGCTGTTTTGGGGTGGAATGACTGTTTTATGTGGCAAAATGCTGTTTGGAGAGAGAAACACTGTTTTATGTGGCAAAATGCTGTTTGGAGACAGAAACACTGTTTTATGTGGCAAAATGCTGTTTTGTGGTGGAATCACTGTTTTATGTGGCAAAATGCTGTTTTGGGGTGGAATGACTGTTTTATGTGGCAAAATGCTGTTTATGGCTGGAAACGGCATTTTTTGCCTTTAAAGGCTGTTTTGATGGAGAAACAGTGTTTCATCTGCCAAAATGCTGTTTATAGGTGGAATCACTGTTTTATGTGGCAAAATGCTGTTTGGAGAGAGAAACACTGTTTTATGTGGCAAAATACTGTTTTGTGGTGGAATGACTGTTTTATGTGGCAAAATGCTGTTTGGAGAGAGAAACACTGTTTAATGTGGCAAAATGCTGTTTTGTGGTGGAATCACTGTTTTATGTGGCAAAATCCTGTTTGGAGAGAGACACACTGTATTATGTGGCAAAATGCTGTTTTGTGGTGGAATCACTGTTTTATGTGGCAAAATACTGTTTTGGGGTGGAATGACTGTTTTATGTGGCAAAATGCTGTTTCTGGCTGGAAACAGCGTTTTTTGCGTTTAAAAGCAGTTTGGAGGCAGAATCACTGTTTTATGTGGCCAAATGCTGTTTGGAGAGAGAAACACTGTTTTATGTGGCAAAATGCTGTTTGGAGAGAGAAACACTGTTTTATGTGGCAAAATGCTGTTTTGTGGTGGAATGACTGTTTTATGTGGCAAAATGCTGTTTTGGGGTGGAATGACTGTTTTATGTGGCAAAATGCTGTTTGGACAGAGAAACACTGTTTTATGTGGCAAAATGCTGTTTGGAGAGAGAAACACTATTTTATGTGGCAAAATGCTGTTTCTGGCTGGAAACGGCATTTTTTGCCTTTAAAGGCTGTTTTGATGGAGAAACAGTGTTTCATCTGCCAAAATGCTGTTTATAGGTGGAATCACTGTTTTATGTGGCAAAATGCTGTTTGGAGAGAGAAACACTGTTTTATGTGGCAAAATACTGTTTTGTGGTGGAATGACTGTTTTATGTGGCAAAATGCTGTTTGGAGAGAGAAACACTGTTTAATGTGGCAAAATGCTGTTTTGTGGTGGAATCACTGTTTTATGTGGCAAAATCCTGTTTGGAGAGAGACACACTGTATTATGTGGCAAAATGCTGTTTTGTGGTGGAATCACTGTTTTATGTGGCAAAA
This sequence comes from Centroberyx gerrardi, assembly GCF_048128805.1. Classification (NCBI taxonomy): domain Eukaryota; kingdom Metazoa; phylum Chordata; class Actinopteri; order Beryciformes; family Berycidae; genus Centroberyx; species Centroberyx gerrardi. The sequence continues at coordinate 25,734,815 of NC_136017.1, read as the reverse complement.
TACTGTTTTGGGGTGGAATGACTGTTTTATGTGGCAAAATGCTGTTTCTGGCTGGAAACAGCGTTTTTTGCGTTTAAAAGCAGTTTGGAGGCAGAATCACTGTTTTATGTGGCCAAATGCTGTTTGGAGAGAGAAACACTGTTTTATGTGGCAAAATGCTGTTTGGAGAGAGAAACACTGTTTTATGTGGCAAAATGCTGTTTTGTGGTGGAATGACTGTTTTATGTGGCAAAATGCTGTTTTGGGGTGGAATGACTGTTTTATGTGGCAAAATGCTGTTTGGACAGAGAAACACTGTTTTATGTGGCAAAATGCTGTTTGGAGAGAGAAACACTATTTTATGTGGCAAAATGCTGTTTCTGGCTGGAAACGGCATTTTTTGCCTTTAAAGGCTGTTTTGATGGAGAAACAGTGTTTCATCTGCCAAAATGCTGTTTATAGGTGGAATCACTGTTTTATGTGGCAAAATGCTGTTTGGAGAGAGAAACACTGTTTTATGTGGCAAAATACTGTTTTGTGGTGGAATGACTGTTTTATGTGGCAAAATGCTGTTTGGAGAGAGAAACACTGTTTAATGTGGCAAAATGCTGTTTTGTGGTGGAATCACTGTTTTATGTGGCAAAATCCTGTTTGGAGAGAGACACACTGTATTATGTGGCAAAATGCTGTTTTGTGGTGGAATCACTGTTTTATGTGGCAAAATACTGTTTTGGGGTGGAATGACTGTTTTATGTGGCAAAATGCTGTTTCTGGCTGGAAACAGCGTTTTTTGCGTTTAAAAGCAGTTTGGAGGCAGAATCACTGTTTTATGTGGCCAAATGCTGTTTGGAGAGAGAAACACTGTTTTATGTGGCAAAATGCTGTTTGGAGAGAGAAACACTGTTTTATGTGGCAAAATGCTGTTTTGTGGTGGAATGACTGTTTTATGTGGCAAAATGCTGTTTTGGGGTGGAATGACTGTTTTATGTGGCAAAATGCTGTTTTGGGGTGGAATGACTGTTTTATGTGGCAAAATGCTGTTTGGAGAGAGAAACACTGTTTTATGTGGCAAAATGCTGTTTGGAGAGAGAAACACTGTTTTATGTGGCAAAATGCTGTTTTGTGGTGGAATCACTGTTTTATGTGGCAAAATGCTGTTTTGGGGTGGAATGACTGTTTTATGTGGCAAAATGCTGTTTTGGGGTGGAATGACTGTTTTATGTGGCAAAATGCTGTTTGGAGAGAGAAACACTGTTTTATGTGGCAAAATGCTGTTTTGGGGTGGAATGACTGTTTTATGTGGCAAAATGCTGTTTGGAGAGAGAAACACTGTTTTATGTGGCAAAATGCTGTTTTGTGGTGGAATCACTGTTTTATGTGGCAAAATGCTGTTTTGGGGTGGAATGACTGTTTTATGTGGCAAAATGCTGTTTGGAGAGAGAAACACTGTTTTATGTGGCAAAATGCTGTTTGGAGACAGAAACACTGTTTTATGTGGCAAAATGCTGTTTTGTGGTGGAATCACTGTTTTATGTGGCAAAATGCTGTTTTGGGGTGGAATGACTGTTTTATGTGGCAAAATGCTGTTTATGGCTGGAAACGGCATTTTTTGCCTTTAAAGGCTGTTTTGATGGAGAAACAGTGTTTCATCTGCCAAAATGCTGTTTATAGGTGGAATCACTGTTTTATGTGGCAAAATGCTGTTTGGAGAGAGAAACACTGTTTTATGTGGCAAAATACTGTTTTGTGGTGGAATGACTGTTTTATGTGGCAAAATGCTGTTTGGAGAGAGAAACACTGTTTAATGTGGCAAAATGCTGTTTTGTGGTGGAATCACTGTTTTATGTGGCAAAATCCTGTTTGGAGAGAGACACACTGTATTATGTGGCAAAATGCTGTTTTGTGGTGGAATCACTGTTTTATGTGGCAAAATACTGTTTTGGGGTGGAATGACTGTTTTATGTGGCAAAATGCTGTTTCTGGCTGGAAACAGCGTTTTTTGCGTTTAAAAGCAGTTTGGAGGCAGAATCACTGTTTTATGTGGCCAAATGCTGTTTGGAGAGAGAAACACTGTTTTATGTGGCAAAATGCTGTTTTGTGGTGGAATGACTGTTTTATGTGGCAAAATGCTGTTTGGAGAGAGAAACACTGTTTTATGTGGCAAAATGCTGTTTGGAGAGAGAAACACTATTTTATGTGGCAAAATGCTGTTTCGGGCTGGAAACGGCATTTTTTGCCTTTCAAGGCTGTTTGGATGGAGAAACAGTGTTTTATCTGCCAAAATGCTGTTTATAGGTGGAATCACTGTTTTATGTGGCAAAATGCTGTTTGGAGAGAGAAACACTGTTTTATGTGGCAAAATGCTGTTTGGAGAGAGAAACACTATTTTATGTGGCAAAATGCTGTTTTGTGGTGGAATCACTGTTTTATGTGGCAAAACGCTGTTTTGGGCTGGAAACAGCGTTTTTTGCCGTTAAAGGCTGTTTGGATGGAGAAACAGTATTTTATCTGCCAAAATGCTGTTTATAGGTGGATTCACTGTTTTATGTGGCAAAATGCTGTTTCTGGCTGGAAACAGCGTTTTTTGCCTCTAAAAGTTGTTTGGAGGTCAGAATCACTGTTTTATGTGGCAAAACGCTGTTTTAGGCTGGAAACAGCGTTTTTTGCCGTTAAAGGCTGTTTGGATGGAGAAACAGTGTTTTATCTGCCAAAATGCTGTTTATAGGTGGAATCACTGTTTTACGTGGCAAAATGCTGTTTGGAGAGAGAAACACTGTTTTATGTGGCAAAATGCTGTTTGGAGAGAGAAACACTATTTTATGTGGCAAAATGCTGTTTTGTGGTGGAATCACTGTTTTATGTGGCAAAACGCTGTTTCTGGCTGGAAACAGCGTTTTTTGCCTCTAAAAGTTGTTTGGAGGCAGAATCACTGTTTTATGTGGCAAAACGCTGTTTGGAAAGAGAAACACTATTTTATGTGGTAAAATGCTGTTTTGTGGTGGAATCACTGTTTTATGTGGCAAAACGCTGTGTGCCCCAAAAGTGACCCCAAAGTTCAAAAGGTCACCAATGTTAAGTCAATGACGGCCTTCTCATCAACTTTACTGAGGCCTTTTCAGCCATGCAAGTCCCGATTGACTTGCAACCACTTTTGCCTGATAGCTGGCGTCCCACCGAACGTGTGAGTTCAATTTTGTCCTTCTCGGACCACAGGAAGTGCCCCAAAAGTGACCCCAAAGTTCAAAAGGTCACCAATGTTAAGTCAATGACGGCCTTCTCATCAACTTTACTGAGGCCTTTTCAGCCATGCAAGTCCCAATTGACTTGCAACCACTTTTGCCTGAAAGCTGGCGTCCCACCGAACGAGTGAGTCCAATTTTGTCCTTCTAGGACCACAGGAAGTGCCCCAAAAGTGACCCCAAAGTTCAAAAGGTCACCAATGTTAAGTCAATGACGGCCTTCTCATGAACTTTACTGAGGCCTTTTCAGCCATGCAAGTCCCGATTGACTTGCAACCACTTTTGCCTGAAAGCTGGCGTCCCACCGAACATGTGAGTTCAAAGTTGTCATCCTAGGACCACAGGAAGTGCCCCAAAAGTGACCCCAAAGTTCAAAAGTTGGCCAATGTATGAGGAACAAATTTACTGAGGCCTTTTCAGCCATGCAAGTCCCGATTGACTTGCAACCACTTTTGCCTGATAGCTGGCGTCCCACCGAACGTGTGAGTTCAATTTTGTCCTTCTCGGACCACAGGAAGTGCCCCAAAAGTGACCCCAAAGTTCAAAAGGTCACCAATGTTAAGTCAATGACGGCCTTCTCATAAACTTTACTGAGGCCTTTTCAGCCATGCAAGTCCCGATTGACTTGTAACCACTCTTGCCTGAAAGCTGGCCACCCACCGAACGAGTGAGTCCAATTTTGTCCTTCTAGGACCACAGGAAGTGCCCCAAAAGTGACCCCAAAGTTCAAAAGGTCACCAATGTTAAGTCAATGACGGCCTTCTCATCAACTTTACTGAGGCCTTTTCAGCCATGCAAGTCCCGATTTACTTGAAACCACTTTTGCCTGAAAGCTGGCCACCCACCGACCGAGTGAGTCCAATTTTGTCCTTCTCGGACCACAGGAAGTGCCCCAAAAGTGACCTCAAACTTCAAAAGGTCACCAATGTTAAGTCAATGACGGCCTTCTCATCAACTTTACTGAGGCCTTTTCAGCCATGCAAGTCCCGATTGACTTGCAACCACTTTTGCCTGAAAGCTGGCGTCCCACCGACCATGTGAGTTCAATTTTGTCATTCTAGGACCACAGGAAGTGCCCCAAAAGTGACCCCAAAGTTCAAAAGGTGGCCAATGTATGAGGAACAAATTTACTGAGGCCTTTTCAGACATGCAAGTCCCGATTGACTTGCAACCACTTTTGCCTGATAGCTGGCGTCCCACCGAACGTGTGAGTTCAATTTTGTCCTTCTCGGACCACAGGAAGTTCCCCAAAAGTGACCCCAAAGTTCAAAAGGTCACCAATGTTAAGTCAATGACGGCCTTTTCATACACTTTACTGAGGCCTTTTCAGCCATGCAAGTCCCGATTGACTTGCAACCACTCTTGCCTGAAAGCTGGCCACCCACCGAACGAGTGAGTCCAATTTTGTCCTTCTAGGACCACAGGAAGTGCCCCAAAAGTGACCCCAAAGTTCAAAAGGTCACCAATGTTAAGTCAATGACGGCCTTCTCATCAACTTTACTGAGGCCTTTTCAGCCATGCAAGTCCCGATTTACTTGAAACCACTTTTGCCTGAAAGCTGGCCACCCACCGAACGAGTGAGTCCAATTTTGTCCTTCTAGGACCACAGGAAGTGCCCCAAAAGTGACCCCAAAGTTCAAAAGGTCACCAATGTTAAGTCAATGACGGCCTTCTCATCAACTTTACTGAGGCCTTTTCAGCCATGCAAGTCCCGATTGACTTGCAACCACTTTTGCCTGAAAGCTGGCGTCCCACCGAACATGTGAGTTCAAAGTTGTCATCCTAGGACCACAGGAAGTTCCCCAAAAGTGACCCCAAAATTCAAAAGTTGGCCAATGTATGAGGAACAAATTTACTGAGGCCTTTTCAGCCATGCAAGTCCCGATTGACTTGCAACCACTTTTGCCTGATAGCTGGCGTCCCACCGAATGTGTGAGTTCAATTTTGTCCTTCTCGGACCACAGGAAGTGCCCCAAAAGTGACCCCAAAGTTCAAAAGGTCACCAATGTTAAGTCAATGACGGCCTTCTCATCAACTTTACTGAGGCCTTTTCAGCCATGCAAGTCCCGATTCACTTGCAACCACTCTTGCCTGAAAGCTGGCCACCCACCGAACGAGTGAGTCCAATTTTGTCCTTCTAGGACCACAGGAAGTGCCCCAAAAGTGACCCCAAAGTTCAAAAGGTCACCAATGTTAAGTCAATGACGGCCTTCTCATCAACTTTACTGAGGCCTTTTCAGCCATGCAAGTCCCGATTGACTTGCAACCACTTTTGCCTGAAAGCTGGCGTCCCACCGAACATGTGAGTTCAAAGTTGTCATCCTAGGACCACAGGAAGTGCCCCAAAAGTGACCCCAAAGTTCAAAAGTTGGCCAATGTATGAGGAACAAATTTACTGAGGCCTTTTCAGCCATGCAACTCCCGATTGACTTGCAACCACTTTTGCCTGATAGCTGGCGTCCCACCGAACGTGTGAGTTCAATTTTGTCCTTCTAGGACCACAGGAAGTGACCCAAAAGTGACCCCAAAGTTCAAAAGGTCACCAATGTTAAGTCAATGACGGCCTTCTCATCAACTTTACTGAGGCCTTTTCAGCCATGCAAGTCCCGATTTACTTGAAACCACTTTTGCCTGAAAGCTGGCCACCCACCGAACGAGTGAGTCCAATTTTGTCCTTCTAGGACCACAGGAAGTGCCCCAAAAGTGACCCCAAAGTTCAAAAGGTCACCAATGTTAAGTCAATGACGGCCTTCTCATGAACTTTACTGAGGCCTTTTCAGCCATGCAAGTCCCGATTGACTTGCAACCACTTTTGCCTGAAAGCTGGCGTCCCACCGAACATGTGAGTTCAATGTTGTCATTCTAAGACCACAGGAAGTGCCCCAAAAGTGACCTCAAACTTCAAAAGGTCACCAATGTTAAGTCAATGACGGCCTTCTCATCAACTTTACTGAGGCCTTTTCAGCCATGCAAGTCCCGATTGACTTGCAACCACTTTTGCCTGAAAGCTGGCGTCCCACCGACCATGTGAGTTCAATTTTGTCATTCTAGGACCACAGGAAGTGCCCCAAAAGTGACCCCAAAGTTCAAAAGGTGGCCAATGTATGAGGAACAAATTTACTGAGGCCTTTTCAGACATGCAAGTCCCGATTGACTTGCAACCACTTTTGCCTGATAGCTGGCGTCCCACCGAACGTGTGAGTTCAATTTTGTCCTTCTCGGACCACAGGAAGTTCCCCAAAAGTGACCCCAAAGTTCAAAAGGTCACCAATGTTAAGTCAATGACGGCCTTCTCATCAACTTTACTGAGGCCTTTTCAGCCATGCAAGTCCCGATTGACTTGCAACCACTTTTGCCTGAAAGCTGGCGTCCCACCGAACATGTGAGTTCAAAGTTGTCATCCTAGGACCACAGGAAGTGCCCCAAAAGTGACCCCAAAGTTCAAAAGGTCACCAATGTTAAGTCAATGACGGCCTTCTCATCAACTTTACTGAGGCCTTTTCAGCCATGCAATGTCCCACTTTAATTGCAGTTTGGATGGAGAAACAGTGTTTTATCTGCCAAAATGCTTTTTATAGGTGGAATCACTGTTTTATGTGGCAAAATGCTGTTTCTGGCTGGAAACAGTGTTTTTTGCCTTTAAAGGCTGTTTGGATGGAGAAACAGTGTTTTATCTACCAAAATGCTGTTTATAGGTGGAATCACTGTTTTATGTGGCAAAATGCTCTTTCTGGCTGGAAACAGCGTTTTTTGTCTTTAAAGGCTGTTTGGATGGAGAAACAGTGTTTTATCTGCCAAAATGCTGTTTATAGGTGGAATCACTGTTTTATGTGGCAAAATGCTGTTTGGAGAGAGAAACACTATTTTATGTGGCAAAATGCTGTTTTGTGGTGGAATCACTGTTTTATGTGGCAAAACGCTGTTTTGGGCTAGAAACAGCGTTTTTTGCCGTTAAAGGCTGTTTGGATGGAGAAACAGTGTTTTATCTGCCAAAATGCTGTTTATAAGTGGATTCACTGTTTTATGTGGCAAAATGCTGTTTCTGGCTGCAAACAGCGTTTTTTGCCTCTAAAGGTTGTTTAGAGGTCAGAATCACTGTTTTATGTGGCAAAACACTGTTTTAGGCTGGAAACAGCGTTTTTTGCCATTAAAGGCTGTTTGGATGGAGAAACAGTGTTTTATCTGCCAAAATGCTGTTTATAGGTGGATTCACTGTTTTATGTGGCAAAATGCTGTTTCTGGCTGGAAACAGCGTTTTTTGCCTCTAAAGGTTGTTTAGAGGTCAGAATCACTGTTTTATGTGGGAAAAAACTGTTTTAGGCTGGAAACAGCGTTTTTTGCCGTTAAAGGCTGTTTGGATGGAGAAACAGTGTTTTATCTGCCAAAATGCTGTTTATAGGTGGAATCACTGTTTTATGTGGCAAAATGCTGTTTGGAGAGAGAAACACTGTTTTATGTGGCAAAATGCTATTTTGTGGTGGAATCACTGTTTTATGTGGCAAAACGCTGTTTTGGGCTAGAAACAGCGTTTTTTGCCGTTAAAGGCTGTTTGGATGGAGAAACAGTGTTTTATCTGCCAAAATGCTGTTTATAGGTGGAATCACTGTTTTATGTGGCAAAATGCTGTTTCTGGCTGCAAACAGCGTTTTTTGCCACTAAAGGTTGTTTAGAGGTCAGAATCACTGTTTTATGTGGCAAAACACTGTTTTAGGCTGGAAACAGCGTTTTTTGCCGTTAAAGGCTGTTTGGATGGAGAAACAGTGTTTTATCTGCCAAAATGCTGTTTATAGGTGGTTTCACTGTTTTATGTGGCAAAATGCTGTTTCTGGCTGGAAACAGCGTTTTTTGCCTCTAAAGGTTGTTTAGAGGTCAGAATCACTGTTTTATGTGGCAAAACACTGTTTTAGGCTGGAAACAGCGTTTTTTGCCGTTAAAGGCTGTTTGGATGGAGAAACAGTGTTTTATCTGCCAAAATGCTGTTTATAGGTGGAATCACTGTTTTATGTGGCAAAATGCTGTTTGGAGAGAGAAACACTATTTTATGTGGCAAAATGCTGTTTTGTGGTGGAATCACTGTTTTATGTGGCAAAACGCTGTTTTGGGCTAGAAACAGCGTTTTTTGCCGTTAAAGGCTGTTTGGATGGAGAAACAGTGTTTTATCTGCCAAACTGCTGTTTATAGGTGGATTCACTGTTTTATTTGGCAAAATGCTGTTTCTGGCTGCAAACAGCGTTTTTTGCCTCTAAAGGTTGTTTAGAGGTCAGAATCACTGTTTTATGTGGCAAAACACTGTTTTAGGCTGGAAACAGCGTTTTTTGCCGTTAAAGGCTGTTTGGATGGAGAAACAGTGTTTTATCTGCCAAAATGCTGTTTATAGGTGGATTCACTGTTTTATGTGGCAAAATGCTGTTTCTGGCTGGAAACAGCGTTTTTTGCCTCTAAAGGTTGTTTAGAGGTCAGAATCACTGTTTTATGTGGCAAAACACTGTTTTAGGCTGGAAACAGCGTTTTTTGCCGTTAAAGACTGTTTGGATGGAGAAACAGTGTTTTATCTGCCAAAATGCTGTTTATAGGTGGAATCAGTGTTTTATGTGGCAAAATGCTGTTTGGAGAGAGAAACACTGTTTTATGTGGCAAAATGCTGTTTATAGGTGGAATCACTGTTTTATGTGGCAAAATGCTGTTTGGAGTGAGAAACACTATTTTATGTGGCAAAATGCTGTTTTGTGGTGGAATCACTGTTTTATGTGGCAAAACGCTGTTTTGGGCTAGAAACAGCGTTTTTTGCCGTTAAAGGCTGTTTGGATGGAGAAACAGTGTTTTATCTGCCAAAATGCTGTTTATAGGTGGAATCACTGTTTTATGTGGCAAAATGCTGTTTCTGGCTGCAAACAGCGTTTTTTGCCACTAAAGGTTGTTTAGAGGTCAGAATCACTGTTTTATGTGGCAAAACACTGTTTTAGGCTGGAAACAGCGTTTTTTGCCGTTAAAGGCTGTTTGGATGGAGAAACAGTGTTTTATCTGCCAAAATGCTGTTTATAGGTGGTTTCACTGTTTTATGTGGCAAAATGCTGTTTCTGGCTGGAAACAGCGTTTTTTGCCTTTAAAGGTTGTTTAGAGGTCAGAATCACTGTTTTATGTGGCAAAACACTGTTTTAGGCTGGAAACAGCGTTTTTTGCCGTTAAAGGCTGTTTGGATGGAGAAACAGTGTTTTATCTGCCAAAATGCTGTTTATAGGTGGAATCACTGTTTTATGTGTCAAAATGCTGTTTGGAGAGAGAAACACTATTTTATGTGGCAAAATGCTGTTTTGTGGTGGAATCACTGTTTTATGTGGCAAAATGCTGTTTATAGGTGGAATCACTGTTTTATGTGGCAAAATCCTGTTTGGAGAGAGACACACTGTATTATGTGGCAAAATGCTGTTTTGTGGTGGAATCACTGTTTTATGTGGCAAAATACTGTTTTGGGGTGGAATGACTGTTTTATGTGGCAAAATGCTGTTTCTGGCTGGAAACAGCGTTTTTTGCGTTTAAAAGCAGTTTGGAGGCAGAATCACTGTTTTATGTGGCCAAATGCTGTTTGGAGAGAGAAACACTGTTTTATGTGGCAAAATGCTGTTTGGAGAGAGAAACACTGTTTTATGTGGCAAAATGCTGTTTTGTGGTGGAATGACTGTTTTATGTGGCCAAATGCTGTTTTGGGGTGGAATGACTGTTTTATGTGGCAAAATGCTGTTTGGAGAGAGAAACACTGTTTTATGTGGCAAAATGCTGTTTTGGGGTGGAATGACTGTTTTATGTGGCAAAATGCTGTTTGGAGAGAGAAACACTGTTTTATGTGGCAAAATGCTGTTTTGTGGTGGAATCACTGTTTTATGTGGCAAAATGCTGTTTTGGGGTGGAATGACTGTTTTATGTGGCAAAATGCTGTTTCTGGCTGGAAACGGCATTTTTTGCCTTTAAAGGCTGTTTTGATGGAGAAACAGTGTTTCATCTGCCAAAATGCTGTTTATAGGTGGAATCACTGTTTTATGTGGCAAAATGCTGTTTGGAGAGAGAAACACTGTTTTATGTGGCAAAATACTGTTTTGTGGTGGAATGACTGTTTTATGTGGCAAAATGCTGTTTGGAGAGAGAAACACTGTTTAATGTGGCAAAATGCTGTTTTGTGGTGGAATCACTGTTTTATGTGGCAAAATCCTGTTTGGAGAGAGACACACTGTATTATGTGGCAAAATGCTGTTTTGTGGTGGAATCACTGTTTTATGTGGCAAAATACTGTTTTGGGGTGGAATGACTGTTTTATGTGGCAAAATGCTGTTTCTGGCTGGAAACAGCGTTTTTTGCGTTTAAAAGCAGTTTGGAGGCAGAATCACTGTTTTATGTGGCCAAATGCTGTTTGGAGAGAGAAACACTGTTTTATGTGGCAAAATGCTGTTTTGTGGTGGAATGACTGTTTTATGTGGCAAAATGCTGTTTTGGGGTGGAATCACTGTTTTATGTGGCAAAATGCTGTTTTGGGGTGGAATGACTGTTTTATGTGGCAAAATGCTGTTTTGGGGTGGAATGACTGTTTTATGTGGCAAAATGCTGTTTGGAGAGAGAAACACTGTTTTATGTGGCAAAATGCTGTTTGGAGAGAGAAACACTGTTTTATGTGGCAAAATGCTGTTTTGTGGTGGAATCACTGTTTTATGTGGCAAAATGCTGTTTTGGGGTGGAATGACTGTTTTATGTGGCAAAATGCTGTTTTGGGGTGGAATGACTGTTTTATGTGGCAAAATGCTGTTTGGAGAGAGAAACTGTTTTATGTGGCAAAATGCTGTTTGGAGAGAGAAACACTATTTTATGTGGCAAAATGCTGTTTCTGGCTGGAAACGGCATTTTTTGCCTTTAAAGGCTGTTTTGATGGAGAAACAGTGTTTCATCTGCCAAAATGCTGTTTATAGGTGGAATCACTGTTTTATGTGGCAAAATGCTGTTTGGAGAGAGAAACACTGTTTTATGTGGCAAAATACTGTTTTGTGGTGGAATGACTGTTTTATGTGGCAAAATGCTGTTTGGAGAGAGAAACACTGTTTAATGTGGCAAAATGCTGTTTTGTGGTGGAATCACTGTTTTATGTGGCAAAATCCTGTTTGGAGAGAGACACACTGTATTATGTGGCAAAATGCTGTTTTGTGGTGGAATCACTGTTTTATGTGGCAAAATACTGTTTTGGGGTGGAATGACTGTTTTATGTGGCAAAATGCTGTTTCTGGCTGGAAACAGCGTTTTTTGCGTTTAAAAGCAGTTTGGAGGCAGAATCACTGTTTTATGTGGCCAAATGCTGTTTGGAGAGAGAAACACTGTTTTATGTGGCTAAATGCTGTTTTGGGGTGGAATGACTGTTTTATGTGGCAAAATGCTGTTTGGAGAGAGAAACACTGTTTTATGTGGCAAAATGCTGTTTGGAGAGAGAAACACTATTTTATGTGGCAAAATGCTGTTTCTGGCTGGAAACGGCATTTTTTGCCTTTCAAGGCTGTTTGGATGGAGAAACAGTGTTTTATCTGCCAAAATGCTGTTTATAGGTGGAATCACTGTTTTATGTGGCAAAATGCTGTTTGGAGAGAGAAACACTGTTTTATGTGGCAAAATGCTGTTTGGAGAGAGAAACACTATTTTATGTGGCAAAATGCTGTTTTGTTGTGGAATCACTGTTTTATGTGGCAAAACGCTGTTTCTGGCTGGAAACAGCGTTTTTTGCCTCTAAAAGTTGTTTGGAGGCAGAATCACTGTTTTATGTGGCAAAACGCTGTTTGGAAAGAGAAACACTATTTTATGTGGTAAAATGCTGTTTTGTGGTGGAATCACTGTTTTATGTGGCAAAACGCTGTGTGCCCCAAAAGTGACCCCAAAGTTCAAAAGGTCACCAATGTTAAGTCAATGACGGCCTTCTCATCAACTTTACTGAGGCCTTTTCAGCCATGCAAGTCCCGATTGACTTGCAACCACTTTTGCCTGATAGCTGGCGTCCCACCGAACGTGTGAGTTCAATTTTGTCCTTCTCGGACCACAGGAAGTGCCCCAAAAGTGACCCCAAAGTTCAAAAGGTCACCAATGTTAAGTCAATGACGGCCTTCTCATGAACTTTACTGAGGCCTTTTCAGCCATGCAAGTCCCGATTGACTTGCAACCACTTTTGCCTGAAAGCTGGCGTCCCACCGAACATGTGAGTTCAAAGTTGTCATCCTAGGACCACAGGAAGTGCCCCAAAAGTGACCCCAAAGTTCAAAAGTTGGCCAATGTATGAGGAACAAATTTACTGAGGCCTTTTCAGCCATGCAAGTCCCGATTGACTTGCAACCACTTTTGCCTGATAGCTGGCGTCCCACCGAACATGTGAGTTCAATTTTGTCCTTCTCGGACCACAGGAAGTGCCCCAAAAGTGACCCCAAAGTTCAAAAGGTCACCAATGTTAAGTCAATGACGGCCTTCTCATAAACTTTACTGAGGCCTTTTCAGCCATGCAAGTCCCGATTGACTTGCAACCACTCTTGCCTGAAAGCTGGCCACCCACCGAACGAGTGAGTCCAATTTTGTCCTTCTAGGACCACAGGAAGTGCCCCAAAAGTGACCCCAAAGTTCAAAAGGTCACCAATGTTAAGTCAATGACGGCCTTCTCATCAACTTTACTGAGGCCTTTTCAGCCATGCAAGTCCCGATTTACTTGAAACCACTTTTGCCTGAAAGCTGGCCACCCACCGAACGATTGAGTCCAATTTTGTCCTTCTAGGACCACAGGAAGTGCCCCAAAAGTGACCCCAAAGTTCAAAAGGTCACCAATGTTAAGTCAATGACGGCCTTCTCATGAACTTTACTGAGGCCTTTTCAGCCATGCAAGTCCCGATTGACTTGCAACCACTTTTGCCTGAAAGCTGGCGTCCCACCGAACATGTGAGTTCAAAGTTGTCATCCTAGGACCACAGGAAGTGCCCCAAAAGTGACCCCAAAGTTCAAAAGTTGGCCAATGTATGAGGAACAAATTTACTGAGGCCTTTTCAGCCATGCAAGTCCCGATTGACTTGCAACCACTTTTGCCTGATAGCTGGCGTCCCACCGAACGTGTGAGTTCAATTTTGTCCTTCTCGGACCACAGGAAGTGCCCCAAAAGTGACCCCAAAGTTCAAAAGGTCACCAATGTTAAGTCAATGACGGCCTTCTCATAAACTTTACTGAGGCCTTTTCAGCCATGCAAGTCCCGATTGACTTGTAACCACTCTTGCCTGAAAGCTGGCCACCCACCGAACGAGTGAGTCCAATTTTGTCCTTCTAGGACCACAGGAAGTGCCCCAAAAGTGACCCCAAAGTTCAAAAGGTCACCAATGTTAAGTCAATGACGGCCTTCTCATCAACTTTACTGAGGCCTTTTCAGCCATGCAAGTCCCGATTTACTTGAAACCACTTTTGCCTGAAAGCTGGCCACCCACCGACCGAGTGAGTCCAATTTTGTCCTTCTCGGACCACAGGAAGTGCCCCAAAAGTGACCTCAAACTTCAAAAGGTCACCAATGTTAAGTCAATGACGGCCTTCTCATCAACTTTACTGAGGCCTTTTCAGCCATGCAAGTCCCGATTGACTTGCAACCACTTTTGCCTGAAAGCTGGCGTCCCACCGACCATGTGAGTTCAATTTTGTCATTCTAGGACCACAGGAAGTGCCCCAAAAGTGACCCCAAAGTTCAAAAGGTGGCCAATGTATGAGGAACAAATTTACTGAGGCCTTTTCAGACATGCAAGTCCCGATTGACTTGCAACCACTTTTGCCTGATAGCTGGCGTCCCACCGAACGTGTGAGTTCAATTTTGTCCTTCTCGGACCACAGGAAGTTCCCCAAAAGTGACCCCAAAGTTCAAAAGGTCACCAATGTTAAGTCAATGACGGCCTTTTCATACACTTTACTGAGGCCTTTTCAGCCATGCAAGTCCCGATTGACTTGCAACCACTCTTGCCTGAAAGCTGGCCACCCACCGAACGAGTGAGTCCAATTTTGTCCTTCTAGGACCACAGGAAGTGCCCCAAAAGTGACCCCAAAGTTCAAAAGGTCACCAATGTTAAGTCAATGACGGCCTTCTCATCAACTTTACTGAGGCCTTTTCAGCCATGCAAGTCCCGATTTACTTGAAACCACTTTTGCCTGAAAGCTGGCCACCCACCGAACGAGTGAGTCCAATTTTGTCCTTCTAGGACCACAGGAAGTGCCCCAAAAGTGACCCCAAAGTTCAAAAGGTCACCAATGTTAAGTCAATGACGGCCTTCTCATCAACTTTACTGAGGCCTTTTCAGCCATGCAAGTCCCGATTGACTTGCAACCACTTTTGCCTGAAAGCTGGCGTCCCACCGAACATGTGAGTTCAAAGTTGTCATCCTAGGACCACAGGAAGTTCCCCAAAAGTGACCCCAAAATTCAAAAGTTGGCCAATGTATGAGGAACAAATTTACTGAGGCCTTTTCAGCCATGCAAGTCCCGATTGACTTGCAACCACTTTTGCCTGATAGCTGGCGTCCCACCGAATGTGTGAGTTCAATTTTGTCCTTCTCGGACCACAGGAAGTGCCCCAAAAGTGACCCCAAAGTTCAAAAGGTCACCAATGTTAAGTCAATGACGGCCTTCTCATCAACTTTACTGAGGCCTTTTCAGCCATGCAAGTCCCGATTGACTTGCAACCACTCTTGCCTGAAAGCTGGCCACCCACCGAACGAGTGAGTCCAATTTTGTCCTTCTAGGACCACAGGAAGTGCCCCAAAAGTGACCCCAAAGTTCAAAAGGTCACCAATGTTAAGTCAATGACGGCCTTCTCATCAACTTTACTGAGGCCTTTTCAGCCATGCAAGTCCCGATTGACTTGCAACCACTTTTGCCTGAAAGCTGGCATCCCACCGAACATGTGAGTTCAAAGTTGTCATCCTAGGACCACAGGAAGTGCCCCAAAAGTGACCCCAAAGTTCAAAAGTTGGCCAATGTATGAGGAACAAATTTACTGAGGCCTTTTCAGCCATGCAACTCCCGATTGACTTGCAACCACTTTTGCCTGATAGCTGGCGTCCCACCGAACGTGTGAGTTCAATTTTGTCCTTCTAGGACCACAGGAAGTGACCCAAAAGTGACCCCAAAGTTCAAAAGGTCACCAATGTTAAGTCAATGACGGCCTTCTCATCAACTTTACTGAGGCCTTTTCAGCCATGCAAGTCCCGATTTACTTGAAACCACTTTTGCCTGAAAGCTGGCCACCCACCGAACGAGTGAGTCCAATTTTGTCCTTCTAGGACCACAGGAAGTGCCCCAAAAGTGACCCCAAAGTTCAAAAGGTCACCAATGTTAAGTCAATGACGGCCTTCTCATGAACTTTACTGAGGCCTTTTCAGCCATGCAAGTCCCGATTGACTTGCAACCACTTTTGCCTGAAAGCTGGCGTCCCACCGAACATGTGAGTTCAATGTTGTCATTCTAAGACCACAGGAAGTGCCCCAAAAGTGACCTCAAACTTCAAAAGGTCACCAATGTTAAGTCAATGACGGCCTTCTCATCAACTTTACTGAGGCCTTTTCAGCCATGCAAGTCCCGATTGACTTGCAACCACTTTTGCCTGAAAGCTGGCGTCCCACCGACCATGTGAGTTCAATTTTGTCATTCTAGGACCACAGGAAGTGCCCCAAAAGTGACCCCAAAGTTCAAAAGGTGGCCAATGTATGAGGAACAAATTTACTGAGGCCTTTTCAGACATGCAAGTCCCGATTGACTTGCAACCACTTTTGCCTGATAGCTGGCGTCCCACCGAACGTGTGAGTTCAATTTTGTCCTTCTCGGACCACAGGAAGTTCCCCAAAAGTGACCCCAAAGTTCAAAAGGTCACCAATGTTAAGTCAATGACGGCCTTCTCATCAACTTTACTGAGGCCTTTTCAGCCATGCAAGTCCCGATTTACTTGCAACCACTTTTGCCTGAAAGCTGGTGTCCCACCGAACATGTGAGTTCAAAGTTGTCATCCTAGGACCACAGGAAGTGCCCCAAAAGTGACCCCAAAGTTCAAAAGGTCACCAATGTTAAGTCAATGACGGCCTTCTCATCAACTTTACTGAGGCCTTTTCAGCCATGCAATGTCCCACTTTAATTGCAGTTTGGATGGAGAAACAGTGTTTTATCTGCCAAAATGCTTTTTATAGGTGGAATCACTGTTTTATGTGGCAAAATGCTGTTTCTGGCTGGAAACAGTGTTTTTTGCCTTTAAAGGCTGTTTGGATGGAGAAACAGTGTTTTATCTGCCAAAATGCTGTTTATAGGTGGATTCACTGTTTTATGTGGCAAAATGCTGTTTCTGGCTGCAAACAGCGTTTTTTACCTCTAAAGGTTGTTTAGAGGTCAGAATCACTGTTTTATGTGGCAAAACACTGTTTTAGGCTGGAAACAGCGTTTTTTGCCGTTAAAGGCTGTTTGGATGGAGAAACAGTGTTTTATCTGCCAAAATGCTGTTTATAGGTGGAATCACTGTTTTATGTGGCAAAATGCTGTTTGGAGAGAGAAACACTATTTTATGTGGCAAAATGCTGTTTTGTGGTGGAATCACTGTTTTATGTGGCAAAACGCTGTTTTGGGCTAGAAACAGTGTTTTTTGCCGTTAAAGGCTGTTTGGATGGAGAAACAGTGTTTTATCTGCCAAAATGCTGTTTATAGGTGGATTCACTGTTTTATGTGGCAAAATGCTGTTTCTGGCTGCAAACAGCGTTTTTTGCCTCTAAAGGTTGTTTAGAGGTCAGAATCACTGTTTTATGTGGCAAAACACTGTTTTAGGCTGGAAACAGCGTTTTTTGCCGTTAAAGGCTGTTTGGATGGAGAAACAGTGTTTTATCTGCCAAAATGCTGTTTATAGGTGGATTCACTGTTTTATGGGGCAAAATGCTGTTTCTGGCTGGAAACAGCGTTTTTTGCCTCTAAAGGTTGTTTAGAGGTCAGAATCACTGTTTTATGTGGGAAAACACTGTTTTAGGCTGGAAACAGCGTTTTTTGCCGTTAAAGGCTGTTTGGATGGAGAAACAGTGTTTTATCTGCCAAAATGCTGTTTATAGGTGGAATCACTGTTTTATGTGGCAAAATGCTGTTTGGAGAGAGAAACACTATTTTATGTGGCAAAATGCTGTTTTGTGGTGGAATCACTGTTTTATGTGGCAAAACGCTGTTTTGGGCTAGAAACAGTGTTTTTTGCCGTTAAAGGCTGTTTGGATGGAGAAACAGTGTTTTATCTGCCAAAATGCTGTTTATAGGTGGATTCACTGTTTTATGTGGCAAAATGCTGTTTCTGGCTGCAAACAGCGTTTTTTGCCTCTAAAGGTTGTTTAGAGGTCAGAATCACTGTTTTATGTGGCAAAACACTGTTTTAGGCTGGAAACAGCGTTTTTTGCCGTTAAAGGCTGTTTGGATGGAGAAACAGTGTTTTATCTGCCAAAATGCTGTTTATAGGTGGATTCACTGTTTTATGGGGCAAAATGCTGTTTCTGGCTGGAAACAGCGTTTTTTGCCTCTAAAGGTTGTTTAGAGGTCAGAATCACTGTTTTATGTGGGAAAACACTGTTTTAGGCTGGAAACAGCGTTTTTTGCCGTTAAAGGCTGTTTGGATGGAGAAACAGTGTTTTATCTGCCAAAATGCTGTTTATAGGTGGAATCACTGTTTTATGTGGCAAAATGCTGTTTGGAGAGAGAAACACTGTTTTATGTGGCAAAATGCTGTTTTGTGGTGGAATCACTGTTTTATGTGGCAAAACGCTGTTTTGGGCTAGAAACAGCGTTTTTTGCCGTTAAAGGCTGTTTGGATGGAGAAACAGTGTTTTATCTGCCAAAATGCTGTTTATAGGTGGATTCACTGTTTTATGTGGCAAAATGCTGTTTCTGGCTGCAAACAGCGTTTTTTACCTCTAAAGGTTGTTTAGAGGTCAGAATCACTGTTTTATGTGGCAAAACACTGTTTTAGGCTGGAAACAGCGTTTTTTGCCGTTAAAGGCTGTTTGGATGGAGAAACAGTGTTTTATCTGCCAAAATGCTGTTTATAGGTGGATTCACTGTTTTATGGGGCAAAATGCTGTTTCTGGCTGGAAACAGCGTTTTTTGCCTCTAAAGGTTGTTTAGAGGTCAGAATCACTGTTTTATGTGGCAAAACACTGTTTTAGGCTGGAAACAGCGTTTTTTGCCGTTAAAGACTGTTTGGATGGAGAAACAGTGTTTTATCTGCCAAAATGCTGTTTATAGGTGGAATCAGTGTTTTATGTGGCAAAATGCTGTTTGGAGAGAGAAACACTGTTTTATGTGGCAAAATGCTGTTTATAGGTGGAATCACTGTTTTATGTGGCAAAATGCTGTTTGGAGTGAGAAACACTATTTTATGTGGCAAAATGCTGTTTTGTGGTGGAATCACTGTTTTATGTGGCAAAACGCTGTTTTGGGCTAGAAACAGCGTTTTTTGCCGTTAAAGGCTGTTTGGATGGAGAAACAGTGTTTTATCTGCCAAAATGCTGTTTATAGGTGGAATCACTGTTTTATGTGGCAAAATGCTGTTTCTGGCTGCAAACAGCGTTTTTTGCCACTAAAGGTTGTTTAGAGGTCAGAATCACTGTTTTATGTGGCAAAACACTGTTTTAGGCTGGAAACAGCGTTTTTTGCCGTTAAAGGCTGTTTGGATGGAGAAACAGTGTTTTATCTGCCAAAATGCTGTTTATAGGTGGTTTCACTGTTTTATGTGGCAAAATGCTGTTTCTGGCTGGAAACAGCGTTTTTTGCCTTTAAAGGTTGTTTAGAGGTCAGAATCACTGTTTTATGTGGCAAAACACTGTTTTAGGCTGGAAACAGCGTTTTTTGCCGTTAAAGGCTGTTTGGATGGAGAAACAGTGTTTTATCTGCCAAAATGCTGTTTATAGGTGGAATCACTGTTTTATGTGTCAAAATGCTGTTTGGAGAGAGAAACACTATTTTATGTGGCAAAATGCTGTTTTGTGGTGGAATCACTGTTTTATGTGGCAAAATGCTGTTTATAGGTGGAATCACTGTTTTATGTGGCAAAATCCTGTTTGGAGAGAGACACACTGTATTATGTGGCAAAATGCTGTTTTGTGGTGGAATCACTGTTTTATGTGGCAAAATACTGTTTTGGGGTGGAATGACTGTTTTATGTGGCAAAATGCTGTTTCTGGCTGGAAACAGCGTTTTTTGCGTTTAAAAGCAGTTTGGAGGCAGAATCACTGTTTTATGTGGCCAAATGCTGTTTGGAGAGAGAAACACTGTTTTATGTGGCAAAATGCTGTTTGGAGAGAGAAACACTGTTTTATGTGGCAAAATGCTGTTTTGTGGTGGAATGACTGTTTTATGTGGCCAAATGCTGTTTTGGGGTGGAATGACTGTTTTATGTGGCAAAATGCTGTTTGGAGAGAGAAACACTGTTTTATGTGGCAAAATGCTGTTTTGGGGTGGAATGACTGTTTTATGTGGCAAAATGCTGTTTGGAGAGAGAAACACTGTTTTATGTGGCAAAATGCTGTTTTGTGGTGGAATCACTGTTTTATGTGGCAAAATGCTGTTTTGGGGTGGAATGACTGTTTTATGTGGCAAAATGCTGTTTCTGGCTGGAAACGGCATTTTTTGCCTTTAAAGGCTGTTTTGATGGAGAAACAGTGTTTCATCTGCCAAAATGCTGTTTATAGGTGGAATCACTGTTTTATGTGGCAAAATGCTGTTTGGAGAGAGAAACACTGTTTTATGTGGCAAAATACTGTTTTGTGGTGGAATGACTGTTTTATGTGGCAAAATGCTGTTTGGAGAGAGAAACACTGTTTAATGTGGCAAAATGCTGTTTTGTGGTGGAATCACTGTTTTATGTGGCAAAATCCTGTTTGGAGAGAGACACACTGTATTATGTGGCAAAATGCTGTTTTGTGGTGGAATCACTGTTTTATGTGGCAAAATACTGTTTTGGGGTGGAATGACTGTTTTATGTGGCAAAATGCTGTTTCTGGCTGGAAACAGCGTTTTTTGCGTTTAAAAGCAGTTTGGAGGCAGAATCACTGTTTTATGTGGCCAAATGCTGTTTGGAGAGAGAAACACTGTTTTATGTGGCAAAATGCTGTTTTGTGGTGGAATGACTGTTTTATGTGGCAAAATGCTGTTTTGGGGTGGAATCACTGTTTTATGTGGCAAAATGCTGTTTTGGGGTGGAATGACTGTTTTATGTGGCAAAATGCTGTTTGGAGAGAGAAACACTGTTTTATGTGGCAAAATGCTGTTTGGAGAGAGAAACACTGTTTTATGTGGCAAAATGCTGTTTTGTGGTGGAATCACTGTTTTATGTGGCAAAATGCTGTTTTGGGGTGGAATGACTGTTTTATGTGGCAAAATGCTGTTTTGGGGTGGAATGACTGTTTTATGTGGCAAAATGCTGTTTGGAGAGAGAAACACTGTTTTATGTGGCAAAATGCTGTTTGGAGAGAGAAACACTATTTTATGTGGCAAAATGCTGTTTCTGGCTGGAAACGGCATTTTTTGCCTTTAAAGGCTGTTTTGATGGAGAAACAGTGTTTCATCTGCCAAAATGCTGTTTATAGGTGGAATCACTGTTTTATGTGGCAAAATGCTGTTTGGAGAGAGAAACACTGTTTTATGTGGCAAAATACTGTTTTGTGGTGGAATGACTGTTTTATGTGGCAAAATGCTGTTTGGAGAGAGAAACACTGTTTAATGTGGCAAAATGCTGTTTTGTGGTGGAATCACTGTTTTATGTGGCAAAATCCTGTTTGGAGAGAGACACACTGTATTATGTGGCAAAATGCTGTTTTGTGGTGGAATCACTGTTTTATGTGGCAAAATACTGTTTTGGGGTGGAATGACTGTTTTATGTGGCAAAATGCTGTTTCTGGCTGGAAACAGCGTTTTTTGCGTTTAAAAGCAGTTTGGAGGCAGAATCACTGTTTTATGTGGCCAAATGCTGTTTGGAGAGAGAAACACTGTTTTATGTGGCAAAATGCTGTTTGGAGAGAGAAACACTGTTTTATGTGGCAAAATGCTGTTTGGAGAGAGAAACACTATTTTATGTGGCAAAATGCTGTTTCTGGCTGGAAACGGCATTTTTTGCCTTTAAAGGCTGTTTTGATGGAGAAACAGTGTTTCATCTGCCAAAATGCTGTTTATAGGTGGAATCACTGTTTTATGTGGCAAAATGCTGTTTGGAGAGAGAAACACTGTTTTATGTGGCAAAATACTGTTTTGTGGTGGAATGACTGTTTTATGTGGCAAAATGCTGTTTGGAGAGAGAAACACTGTTTAATGTGGCAAAATGCTGTTTTGTGGTGGAATCACTGTTTTATGTGGCAAAATCCTGTTTGGAGAGAGACACACTGTATTATGTGGCAAAATGCTGTTTTGTGGTGGAATCACTGTTTTATGTGGCAAAATACTCTTTTGGGGTGGAATGACTGTTTTATGTGGCAAAATGCTGTTTCTGGCTGGAAACAGCGTTTTTTGCGTTTAAAAGCAGTTTGGAGGCAGAATCACTGTTTTATGTGGCCAAATGCTGTTTGGAGAGAGAAACACTGTTTTATGTGGCAAAATGCTGTTTGGAGAGAGAAACACTGTTTTATGTGGCAAAATGCTGTTTTGTGGTGGAATGACTGTTTTATGTGGCAAAATGCTGTTTTGGGGTGGAATGACTGTTTTATGTGGCAAAATGCTGTTTTGGGGTGGAATGACTGTTTTATGTGGCAAAATGCTGTTTGGAGAGAGAAACACTGTTTTATGTGGCAAAATGCTGTTTGGAGAGAGAAACACTGTTTTATGTGGCAAAATGCTGTTTTGTGGTGGAATCACTGTTTTATGTGGCAAAATGCTGTTTTGGGGTGGAATGACTGTTTTATGTGGCAAAATGCTGTTTTGGGGTGGAATGACTGTTTTATGTGGCAAAATGCTGTTTGGAGAGAGAAACACTGTTTTATGTGGCAAAATGCTGTTTTGGGGTGGAATGACTGTTTTATGTGGCAAAATGCTGTTTGGAGAGAGAAACACTGTTTTATGTGGCAAAATGCTGTTTTGTGGTGGAATCACTGTTTTATGTGGCAAAATGCTGTTTTGGGGTGGAATGACTGTTTTATGTGGCAAAATGCTGTTTGGAGAGAGAAACACTGTTTTATGTGGCAAAATGCTGTTTGGAGACAGAAACACTGTTTTATGTGGCAAAATGCTGTTTTGTGGTGGAATCACTGTTTTATGTGGCAAAATGCTGTTTTGGGGTGGAATGACTGTTTTATGTGGCAAAATGCTGTTTATGGCTGGAAACGGCATTTTTTGCCTTTAAAGGCTGTTTTGATGGAGAAACAGTGTTTCATCTGCCAAAATGCTGTTTATAGGTGGAATCACTGTTTTATGTGGCAAAATGCTGTTTGGAGAGAGAAACACTGTTTTATGTGGCAAAATACTGTTTTGTGGTGGAATGACTGTTTTATGTGGCAAAATGCTGTTTGGAGAGAGAAACACTGTTTAATGTGGCAAAATGCTGTTTTGTGGTGGAATCACTGTTTTATGTGGCAAAATCCTGTTTGGAGAGAGACACACTGTATTATGTGGCAAAATGCTGTTTTGTGGTGGAATCACTGTTTTATGTGGCAAAATACTGTTTTGGGGTGGAATGACTGTTTTATGTGGCAAAATGCTGTTTCTGGCTGGAAACAGCGTTTTTTGCGTTTAAAAGCAGTTTGGAGGCAGAATCACTGTTTTATGTGGCCAAATGCTGTTTGGAGAGAGAAACACTGTTTTATGTGGCAAAATGCTGTTTGGAGAGAGAAACACTGTTTTATGTGGCAAAATGCTGTTTTGTGGTGGAATGACTGTTTTATGTGGCAAAATGCTGTTTTGGGGTGGAATGACTGTTTTATGTGGCAAAATGCTGTTTGGACAGAGAAACACTGTTTTATGTGGCAAAATGCTGTTTGGAGAGAGAAACACTATTTTATGTGGCAAAATGCTGTTTCTGGCTGGAAACGGCATTTTTTGCCTTTAAAGGCTGTTTTGATGGAGAAACAGTGTTTCATCTGCCAAAATGCTGTTTATAGGTGGAATCACTGTTTTATGTGGCAAAATGCTGTTTGGAGAGAGAAACACTGTTTTATGTGGCAAAATACTGTTTTGTGGTGGAATGACTGTTTTATGTGGCAAAATGCTGTTTGGAGAGAGAAACACTGTTTTATGTGGCAAAATACTGTTTTGTGGTGGAATGACTGTTTTATGTGGCAAAATGCTGTTTGGAGAGAGAAACACTGTTTAATGTGGCAAAATGCTGTTTTGTGGTGGAATCACTGTTTTATGTGGCAAAATCCTGTTTGGAGAGAGACACACTGTATTATGTGGCAAAATGCTGTTTTGTGGTGGAATCACTGTTTTATGTGGCAAAATACTCTTTTGGGGTGGAATGACTGTTTTATGTGGCAAAATGCTGTTTCTGGCTGGAAACAGCGTTTTTTGCGTTTAAAAGCAGTTTGGAGGCAGAATCACTGTTTTATGTGGCCAAATGCTGTTTGGAGAGAGAAACACTGTTTTATGTGGCAAAATGCTGTTTGGAGAGAGAAACACTGTTTTATGTGGCAAAATGCTGTTTTGTGGTGGAATGACTGTTTTATGTGGCAAAATGCTGTTTTGGGGTGGAATGACTGTTTTATGTGGCAAAATGCTGTTTTGGGGTGGAATGACTGTTTTATGTGGCAAAATGCTGTTTGGAGAGAGAAACACTGTTTTATGTGGCAAAATGCTGTTTGGAGAGAGAAACACTGTTTTATGTGGCAAAATGCTGTTTTGTGGTGGAATCACTGTTTTATGTGGCAAAATGCTGTTTTGGGGTGGAATGACTGTTTTATGTGGCAAAATGCTGTTTTGGGGTGGAATGACTGTTTTATGTGGCAAAATGCTGTTTGGAGAGAGAAACACTGTTTTATGTGGCAAAATGCTGTTTTGGGGTGGAATGACTGTTTTATGTGGCAAAATGCTGTTTGGAGAGAGAAACACTGTTTTATGTGGCAAAATGCTGTTTTGGGGTGGAATGACTGTTTTATGTGGCAAAATGCTGTTTCTGGCTGGAAACGGCATTTTTTGCCTTTAAAGGCTGTTTTGATGGAGAAACAGTGTTTCATCTGCCAAAATGCTGTTTATAGGTGGAATCACTGTTTTATGTGGCAAAATGCTGTTTGGAGAGAGAAACACTGTTTTATGTGGCAAAATACTGTTTTGTGGTGGAATGACTGTTTTATGTGGCAAAATGCTGTTTGGAGAGAGAAACACTGTTTAATGTGGCAAAATGCTGTTTTGTGGTGGAATCACTGTTTTATGTGGCAAAATCCTGTTTGGAGAGAGACACACTGTATTATGTGGCAAAATGCTGTTTTGTGGTGGAATCACTGTTTTATGTGGCAAAATGCTGTTTTGGGGTGGAATGACTGTTTTATGTGGCAAAATGCTGTTTGGAGAGAGAAACACTGTTTTATGTGGCAAAATGCTGTTTGGAGACAGAAACACTGTTTTATGTGGCAAAATGCTGTTTTGTGGTGGAATCACTGTTTTATGTGGCAAAATGCTGTTTTGGGGTGGAATGACTGTTTTATGTGGCAAAATGCTGTTTATGGCTGGAAACGGCATTTTTTGCCTTTAAAGGCTGTTTTGATGGAGAAACAGTGTTTCATCTGCCAAAATGCTGTTTATAGGTGGAATCACTGTTTTATGTGGCAAAATGCTGTTTGGAGAGAGAAACACTGTTTTATGTGGCAAAATACTGTTTTGTGGTGGAATGACTGTTTTATGTGGCAAAATGCTGTTTGGAGAGAGAAACACTGTTTAATGTGGCAAAATGCTGTTTTGTGGTGGAATCACTGTTTTATGTGGCAAAATCCTGTTTGGAGAGAGACACACTGTATTATGTGGCAAAATGCTGTTTTGTGGTGGAATCACTGTTTTATGTGGCAAAATACTCTTTTGGGGTGGAATGACTGTTTTATGTGGCAAAATGCTGTTTCTGTCTGGAAACAGCGTTTTTTGCGTTTAAAAGCAGTTTGGAGGCAGAATCACTGTTTTATGTGGCCAAATGCTGTTTGGAGAGAGAAACACTGTTTTATGTGGCAAAATGCTGTTTTGGGGTGGAATGACTGTTTTATGTGGCAAAATGCTGTTTGGAGAGAGAAACACTGTTTTATGTGGCAAAATGCTGTTTGGAGAGAGAAACACTATTTTATGTGGCAAAATGCTGTTTCTGGCTGGAAACGGCATTTTTTGCCTTTCAAGGCTGTTTGGATGGAGAAACAGTGTTTTATCTGCCAAAATGCTGTTTATAGGTGGAATCACTGTTTTATGTGGCAAAATGCTGTTTGGAGAGAGAAACACTGTTTTATGTGGCAAAATGCTGTTTGGAGAGAGAAACACTATTTTATGTGGCAAAATGCTGTTTTGTTGTGGAATCACTGTTTTATGTGGCAAAACGCTGTTTCTGGCTGGAAACAGCGTTTTTTGCCTCTAAAAGTTGTTTGGAGGCAGAATCACTGTTTTATGTGGCAAAACGCTGTTTGGAAAGAGAAACACTATTTTATGTGGTAAAATGCTGTTTTGTGGTGGAATCACTGTTTTATGTGGCAAAACGCTGTGTGCCCCAAAAGTGACCCCAAAGTTCAAAAGGTCACCAATGTTAAGTCAATGACGGCCTTCTCATCAACTTTACTGAGGCCTTTTTAGCCATGCAAGTCCCGATTTACTTGAAACGACTTTTGCCTGAAAGCTGGCCACCCACCGAACGAGTGAGTCCAATTTTGTCCTTCTAGGACCACAGGAAGTGCCCCAAAAGTGACCCCAAAGTTCAAAAGGTCACCAATGTTAAGTCAATGACGGCCTTCTCATCAACTTTACTGAGGCCTTTTCAGCCATGCAAGTCCCGATTGACTTGCAACCACTTTTGCCTGAAAGCTGGCGTCCCACCGACCATGTGAGTTCAATTTTGTCATTCTAGGACCACAGGAAGTGCCCCAAAAGTGACACCAAAGTTCAAAAGGTGGCCAATGTATGAGGAACAAATTTACTGAGGCCTTTTCAGACATGCAAGTCCCGATTGACTTGCAACCACTTTTGCCTGATAGCTGGCGTCCCACCGAACGTGTGAGTTCAATTTTGTCCTTCTCGGACCACAGGAAGTTCCCCAAAAGTGACCCCAAAGTTCAAAAGGTCACCAATGTTAAGTCAATGACGGCGTTCTCATCAACTTTACTGAGGCCTTTTCAGCCATGCAAGTCCCGATTGACTTGCAACCACTTTTGCCTGAAAGCTGGTGTCCCACCGAACATGTGAGTTCAAAGTTGTCATCCTAGGACCACAGGAAGTGCCCCAAAAGTGACCCCAAAGTTCAAAAGGTCACCAATGTTAAGTCAATGACGGCCTTCTCATCAACTTTACTGAGGCCTTTTTAGCCATGCAAGTCCCGATTTACTTGAAACCACTTTTGCCTGAAAGCTGGCCACCCACCGAACGAGTGAGTCCAATTTTGTCCTTCTAGGACCACAGGAAGTGCCCCAAAAGTGACCCCAAAGTTCAAAAGGTCACCAATGTTAAGTCAATGACGGCCTTCTCATCAACTTTACTGAGGCCTTTTCAGCCATGCAAGTCCCGATTGACTTGCAACCACTTTTGCCTGAAAGCTGGCGTCCCACCGAACATGTGAGTTCAAAGTTGTCATCCTAGGACCACAGGAAGTGCCCCAAAAGTGACCCCAAAGTTCAAAAGTTGGCCAATGTATGAGGAACAAATTTACTGAGGCCTTTTCAGCCATGCAAGTCCCGATTGACTTGCAACCACTTTTGCCTGATAGCTGGCGTCCCACCGAACGTGTGAGTTCAATTTTGTCCTTCTCGGACCACAGGAAGTGCCCCAAAAGTGACCCCAAAGTTCAAAAGGTCACCAATGTTAAGTCAATGACGGCCTTTTCATACACTTTACTGAGGCCTTTTCAGCCATGCAAGTCCCGATTGACTTGCAACCACTCTTGCCTGAAAGCTGGCCACCCACCGAACGAGTGAGTCCAATTTTGTCCTTCTAGGACCACAGGAAGTGCCCCAAAAGTGACCCCAAAGTTCAAAAGGTCACCAATGTTAAGTCAATGACGGCCTTCTCATCAACTTTACTGAGGCCTTTTCAGCCATGCAAGTCCCGATTTACTTGCAACCACTTTTGCCTGAAAGCTGGCGTCCCACCGAACATGTGAGTTCAAAGTTGTCATCCTAGGACCACAGGAAGTTCCCCAAAAGTGACCCCAAAATTCAAAAGTTGGCCAATGTATGAGGAACAAATTTACTGAGGCCTTTTCAGCCATGCAAGTCCCGATTGACTTGCAACCACTTTTGCCTGATAGCTGGCGTCCCACCGAACGTGTGAGTTCAATTTTGTCCTTCTCGGACCACAGGAAGTTCCCCAAAAGTGACCCCAAAGTTCAAAAGGTCACC
Source organism: Centroberyx gerrardi (assembly GCF_048128805.1). Classification (NCBI taxonomy): domain Eukaryota; kingdom Metazoa; phylum Chordata; class Actinopteri; order Beryciformes; family Berycidae; genus Centroberyx; species Centroberyx gerrardi. The sequence continues at coordinate 25,707,067 of NC_136017.1, read as the reverse complement.
AATGTTAAGTCAATGACGGCCTTCTCATCAACTTTACTGAGGCCTTTTCAGCCATGCAAGTCCCGATTGACTTGCAACCACTTTTGCCTGAAAGCTGGCGTCCCACCGAACATGTGAGTTCAAAGTTGTCATCCTAGGACCACAGGAAGTGCCCCAAAAGTGACCCCAAAGTTCAAAAGGTCACCAATGTTAAGTCAATGACGGCCTTCTCATCAACTTTACTGAGGCCTTTTCAGCCATGCAATGTCCCACTTTAATTGCAGTTTGGATGGAGAAACAGTGTTTTATCTGCCAAAATGCTTTTTATAGGTGGAATCACTGTTTTATGTGGCAAAATGCTGTTTCTGGCTGGAAACAGTGTTTTTTGCCTTTAAAGGCTGTTTGGATGGAGAAACAGTGTTTTATCTGCCAAAATGCTGTTTATAGGTGGAATCACTGTTTTATGTGGCAAAATGCTCTTTCTGGCTGGAAACAGCGTTTTTTGTCTTTAAAGGCTGTTTGGATGGAGAAACAGTGTTTTATCTGCCAAAATGCTGTTTATAGGTGGAATCACTGTTTTATGTGGCAAAATGCTGTTTGGAGAGAGAAACACTATTTTATGTGGCAAAATGCTGTTTTGTGGTGGAATCACTGTTTTATGTGGCAAAACGCTGTTTTGGGCTAGAAACAGCGTTTTTTGCCGTTAAAGGCTGTTTGGATGGAGAAACAGTGTTTTATCTGCCAAAATGCTGTTTATAGGTGGATTCACTGTTTTATGTGGCAAAATGCTGTTTCTGGCTGGAAACAGCGTTTTTTGCCTCTAAAGGTTGTTTAGAGGTCAGAATCACTGTTTTATGTGGGAAAACACTGTTTTAGGCTGGAAACAGCGTTTTTTGCCGTTAAAGGCTGTTTGGATGGAGAAACAGTGTTTTATCTGCCAAAATGCTGTTTATAGGTGGAATCACTGTTTTATGTGGCAAAATGCTGTTTGGAGAGAGAAACACTGTTTTATGTGGCAAAATGCTGTTTGGAGAGAGAAACACTATTTTATGTGGCAAAATGCTGTTTTGTGGTGGAATCACTGTTTTATGTGGCAAAACGCTGTTTTGGGCTGGAAACAGCGTTTTTTGCCGTTAAAGGCTGTTTGGATGGAGAAACAGTGTTTTATCTGCCAAAATGCTGTTTATAGGTGGATTCACTGTTTTATGTGGCAAAATGCTGTTTCTGGCTGGAAACAGCGTTTTTTGCCTCTAAAGGTTGTTTAGAGGTCAGAATTACTGTTTTATGTGGCAAATCACTGTTTTAGGCTGGAAACAGCGTTTTTTGCCGTTAAAGGCTGTTTGGATGGAGAAACAGTGTTTTATCTGCCAAAATGCTGTTTATAGGTGGAATCACTGTTTTATGTGGCAAAATGCTGTTTGGAGAGAGAAATACTGTTTTATGTGGCAAAATGCTGTTTGGAGAGAGAAACACTGTTTTATGTGGCAAAATGCTGTTTGGAGAGAGAAACACTGTTTTATGTGGCAAAATGCTGTTTTGTGGTGGAATGACTGTTTTATGTGGCAAAATGCTGTTTTGGGGTGGAATGACTGTTTTATGTGGCAAAATGCTGTTTTGTGGTGGAATCACTGTTTTATGTGGCAAAATGCTGTTTTGGGGTGGAATGACTGTTTTATGTGGCAAAATGCTGTTTATGGCTGGAAACGGCATTTTTTGCCTTTAAAGGCTGTTTTGATGGAGAAACAGTGTTTCATCTGCCAAAATGCTGTTTATAGGTGGAATCACTGTTTTATGTGGCAAAATGCTGTTTGGAGAGAGAAACACTGTTTTATGTGGCAAAATACTGTTTTGTGGTGGAATGACTGTTTTATGTGGCAAAATGCTGTTTGGAGAGAGAAACACTGTTTAATGTGGCAAAATGCTGTTTTGTGGTGGAATCACTGTTTTATGTGGCAAAATCCTGTTTGGAGAGAGACACACTGTATTATGTGGCAAAATGCTGTTTTGTGGTGGAATCACTGTTTTATGTGGCAAAATACTGTTTTGGGGTGGAATGACTGTTTTATGTGGCAAAATGCTGTTTCTGGCTGGAAACAGCGTTTTTTGCGTTTAAAAGCAGTTTGGAGGCAGAATCACTGTTTTATGTGGCCAAATGCTGTTTGGAGAGAGAAACACTGTTTTATGTGGCAAAATGCTGTTTGGAGAGAGAAACACTGTTTTATGTGGCAAAATGCTGTTTTGTGGTGGAATGACTGTTTTATGTGGCAAAATGCTGTTTTGGGGTGGAATGACTGTTTTATGTGGCAAAATGCTGTTTGGAGAGAGAAACACTGTTTTATGTGGCAAAATGCTGTTTTGGGGTGGAATGATTGTTTTATGTGGCAAAATGCTGTTTGGAGAGAGAAACACTGTTTTATGTGGCAAAATGCTGTTTTATGGTGGAATCACTGTTTTATGTGGCAAAATGCTGTTTTGGGGTGGAATGACTGTTTTATGTGGCAAAATGCTGTTTGGAGAGAGAAACACTGTTTTATGTGGCAAAATGCTGTTTGGAGAGAGAAACACTGTTTTATGTGGCAAAATGCTGTTTTGTGGTGGAATCACTGTTTTATGTGGCAAAATGCTGTTTTGGGGTGGAATGACTGTTTTATGTGGCAAAATGCTGTTTTGGGGTGGAATGACTGTTTTATGTGGCAAAATGCTGTTTGGAGAGAGAAACACTGTTTTATGTGGCAAAATGCTGTTTTGGGGTGGAAACAGCGTTTTTTGCCGTTAAAGGCTGTTTGGATGGAGAAACAGTGTTTTATCTGCCAAAATGCTGTTTATAGGTGGATTCACTGTTTTATGTGGCAAAATGCTGTTTCTGGCTGGAAACAGCGTTTTTTGCCTCTAAAGGTTGTTTAGAGGTCAGAATCACTGTTTTATGTGGGAAAACACTGTTTTAGGCTGGAAACAGCGTTTTTTGCCGTTAAAGGCTGTTTGGATGGAGAAACAGTGTTTTATCTGCCAAAATGCTGTTTATAGGTGGAATCACTGTTTTATGTGGCAAAATGCTGTTTGGAGAGAGAAACACTGTTTTATGTGGCAAAATGCTGTTTGGAGAGAGAAACACTATTTTATGTGGCAAAATGCTGTTTTGTGGTGGAATCACTGTTTTATGTGGCAAAATGCTGTTTTGGGGTGGAATGACTGTTTTATGTGGCAAAATGCTGTTTTGTGGTGGAATCACTGTTTTATGTGGCAAAATGCTGTTTTGGGGTGGAATGACTGTTTTATGTGGCAAAATGCTGTTTATGGCTGGAAACGGCATTTTTTGCCTTTAAAGGCTGTTTTGATGGAGAAACAGTGTTTCATCTGCCAAAATGCTGTTTATAGGTGGAATCACTGTTTTATGTGGCAAAATGCTGTTTGGAGAGAGAAACACTGTTTTATGTGGCAAAATACTGTTTTGTGGTGGAATGACTGTTTTATGTGGCAAAATGCTGTTTGGAGAGAGAAACACTGTTTAATGTGGCAAAATGCTGTTTTGTGGTGGAATCACTGTTTTATGTGGCAAAATCCTGTTTGGAGAGAGACACACTGTATTATGTGGCAAAATGCTGTTTTGTGGTGGAATCACTGTTTTATGTGGCAAAATACTGTTTTGGGGTGGAATGACTGTTTTATGTGGCAAAATGCTGTTTCTGGCTGGAAACAGCGTTTTTTGCGTTTAAAAGCAGTTTGGAGGCAGAATCACTGTTTTATGTGGCCAAATGCTGTTTGGAGAGAGAAACACTGTTTTATGTGGCAAAATGCTGTTTGGAGAGAGAAACACTGTTTTATGTGGCAAAATGCTGTTTTGTGGTGGAATGACTGTTTTATGTGGCAAAATGCTGTTTTGGGGTGGAATGACTGTTTTATGTGGCAAAATGCTGTTTTGGGGTGGAATGACTGTTTTATGTGGCAAAATGCTGTTTGGAGAGAGAAACACTGTTTTATGTGGCAAAATGCTGTTTTGTGGTGGAATCACTGTTTTATGTGGCAAAATGCTGTTTTGGGGTGGAATGACTGTTTTATGTGGCAAAATGCTGTTTTGTGGTGGAATGACTGTTTTATGTGGCAAAATGCTGTTTGGAGAGAGAAACACTGTTTTATGTGGCAAAATGCTGTTTTGGGGTGGAATGACTGTTTTATGTGGCAAAATGCTGTTTGGAGAGAGAAACACTGTTTTATGTGGCAAAATGCTGTTTGGAGAGAGAAACACTGTTTTATGTGGCAAAATGCTGTTTGGAGAGAGAAACACTGTTTTATGTGGCAAAATGCTGTTTTGTGGTGGAATCACTGTTTTATGTGGCAAAATGCTGTTTTGGGGTGGAATGACTGTTTTATGTGGCAAAATGCTGTTTCTGGCTGGAAACGGCATTTTTTGCCTTTAAAGGCTGTTTTGATGGAGAAACAGTGTTTCATCTGCCAAAATGCTGTTTATAGGTGGAATCACTGTTTTATGTGGCAAAATGCTGTTTGGAGAGAGAAACACTGTTTTATGTGGCAAAATACTGTTTTGTGGTGGAATGACTGTTTTATGTGGCAAAATGCTGTTTGGAGATAGAAACACTGTTTAATGTGGCAAAATGCTGTTTTGTGGTGGAATCACTGTTTTATGTGGCAAAATCCTGTTTGGAGAGAGACACACTGTATTATGTGGCAAAATGCTGTTTTGTGGTGGAATCACTGTTTTATGTGGCAAAATACTGTTTTGGGGTGGAATGACTGTTTTATGTGGCAAAATGCTGTTTCTGGCTGGAAACAGCGTTTTTTGCGTTTAAAAGCAGTTTGGAGGCAGAATCACTGTTTTATGTGGCCAAATGCTGTTTGGAGAGAGAAACACTGTTTTATGTGGCAAAATGCTGTTTGGAGAGAGAAACACTGTTTTATGTGGCAAAATGCTGTTTTGTGGTGGAATGACTGTTTTATGTGGCAAAATGCTGTTTGGAGAGAGAAACACTGTTTTATGTGGCAAAATGCTGTTTGGAGAGAGAAACACTATTTTATGTGGCAAAATGCTGTTTCGGGCTGGAAACGGCATTTTTTGCCTTTCAAGGCTGTTTGGATGGAGAAACAGTGTTTTATCTGCCAAAATGCTGTTTATAGGTGGAATCACTGTTTTATGTGGCAAAATGCTGTTTGGAGAGAGAAACACTGTTTTATGTGGCAAAATGCTGTTTGGAGAGAGAAACACTATTTTATGTGGCAAAATGCTGTTTTGTGGTGGAATCACTGTTTTATGTGGCAAAACGCTGTTTTGGGCTGGAAACAGCGTTTTTTGCCGTTAAAGGCTGTTTGGATGGAGAAACAGTATTTTATCTGCCAAAATGCTGTTTATAGGTGGATTCACTGTTTTATGTGGCAAAATGCTGTTTCTGGCTGGAAACAGCGTTTTTTGCCTCTAAAAGTTTTTTGGAGGTCAGAATCACTGTTTTATGTGGCAAAACGCTGTTTTAGGCTGGAAACAGCGTTTTTTGCCGTTAAAGGCTGTTTGGATGGAGAAACAGTGTTTTATCTGCCAAAATGCTGTTTATAGGTGGAATCACTGTTTTACGTGGCAAAATGCTGTTTGGAGAGAGAAACACTGTTTTATGTGGCAAAATGCTGTTTGGAGAGAGAAACACTATTTTATGTGGCAAAATGCTGTTTTGTGGTGGAATCACTGTTTTATGTGGCAAAACGCTGTTTCTGGCTGGAAACAGCGTTTTTTGCCTCTAAAAGTTGTTTGGAGGCAGAATCACTGTTTTATGTGGCAAAACGCTGTTTGGAAAGAGAAACACTATTTTATGTGGTAAAATGCTGTTTTGTGGTGGAATCACTGTTTTATGTGGCAAAACGCTGTGTGCCCCAAAAGTGACCCCAAAGTTCAAAAGGTCACCAATGTTAAGTCAATGACGGCCTTCTCATGAACTTTACTGAGGCCTTTTCAGCCATGCAAGTCCCGATTGACTTGCAACCACTTTTGCCTGAAAGCTGGCGTCCCACCGAACATGTGAGTTCAAAGTTGTCATCCTAGGACCACAGGAAGTGCCCCAAAAGTGACCCCAAAGTTCAAAAGTTGGCCAATGTATGAGGAACAAATTTACTGAGGCCTTTTCAGCCATGCAAGTCCCGATTGACTTGCAACCACTTTTGCCTGATAGCTGGCGTCCCACCGAACGTGTGAGTTCAATTTTGTCCTTCTCGGACCACAGGAAGTGCCCCAAAAGTGACCCCAAAGTTCAAAAGGTCACCAATGTTAAGTCAATGACGGCCTTCTCATAAACTTTACTGAGGCCTTTTCAGCCATGCAAGTCCCGATTGACTTGTAACCACTCTTGCCTGAAAGCTGGCCACCCACCGAACGAGTGAGTCCAATTTTGTCCTTCTAGGACCACAGGAAGTGCCCCAAAAGTGACCCCAAAGTTCAAAAGGTCACCAATGTTAAGTCAATGACGGCCTTCTCATCAACTTTACTGAGGCCTTTTCAGCCATGCAAGTCCCGATTGACTTGCAACCACTTTTGCCTGAAAGCTGGCGTCCCACCGACCATGTGAGTTCAATTTTGTCATTCTAGGACCACAGGAAGTGCCCCAAAAGTGACCCCAAAGTTCAAAAGGTGGCCAATGTATGAGGAACAAATTTACTGAGGCCTTTTCAGACATGCAAGTCCCGATTGACTTGCAACCACTTTTGCCTGATAGCTGGCGTCCCACCGAACGTGTGAGTTCAATTTTGTCCTTCTCGGACCACAGGAAGTTCCCCAAAAGTGACCCCAAAGTTCAAAAGGTCACCAATGTTAAGTCAATGACGGCCTTCTCATCAACTTTACTGAGGCCTTTTCAGCCATGCAAGTCCCGATTGACTTGCAACCACTTTTGCCTGAAAGCTGGTGTCCCACCGAACATGTGAGTTCAAAGTTGTCATCCTAGGACCACAGGAAGTGCCCCAAAAGTGACCCCAAAGTTCAAAAGGTCACCAATGTTAAGTCAATGACGGCCTTCTCATCAACTTTACTGAGGCCTTTTCAGCCATGCAAGTCCCGATTTACTTGAAACCACTTTTGCCTGAAAGCTGGCCACCCACCGAACGAGTGAGTCCAATTTTGTCCTTCTAGGACCACAGGAAGTGCCCCAAAAGTGACCCCAAAGTTCAAAAGGTCACCAATGTTAAGTCAATGACGGCCTTCTCATCAACTTTACTGAGGCCTTTTCAGCCATGCAAGTCCCGATTGACTTGCAACCACTTTTGCCTGAAAGCTGGCGTCCCACCGAACATGTGAGTTCAAAGTTGTCATCCTAGGACCACAGGAAGTGCCCCAAAAGTGACCCCAAAGTTCAAAAGTTGGCCAATGTATGAGGAACAAATTTACTGAGGCCTTTTCAGCCATGCAAGTCCCGATTGACTTGCAACCACTTTTGCCTGATAGCTGGCGTCCCACCGAACGTGTGAGTTCAATTTTGTCCTTCTCGGACCACAGGAAGTGCCCCAAAAGTGACCCCAAAGTTCAAAAGGTCACCAATGTTAAGTCAATGACGGCCTTTTCATACACTTTACTGAGGCCTTTTCAGCCATGCAAGTCCCGAATGACTTGCAACCACTCTTGCCTGAAAGCTGGCCACCCACCGAACGAGTGAGTCCAATTTTGTCCTTCTAGGACCACAGGAAGTGCCCCAAAAGTGACCCCAAAGTTCAAAAGGTCACCAATGTTAAGTCAATGACGGCCTTCTCATCAACTTTACTGAGGCCTTTTCAGCCATGCAAGTCCCGATTTACTTGAAACCACTTTTGCCTGAAAGCTGGCCACCCACCGAACGAGTGAATCCAATTTTGTCCTTCTAGGACCACAGGAAGTGCCCCAAAAGTGACCCCAAAGTTCAAAAGGTCACCAATGTTAAGTCAATGACGGCCTTCTCATCAACTTTACTGAGGCCTTTTCAGCCATGCAAGTCCCGATTGACTTGCAACCACTTTTGCCTGAAAGCTGGCGTCCCACCGAACATGTGAGTTCAAAGTTGTCATCCTAGGACCACAGGAAGTGCCCCAAAAGTGACCCCAAAGTTCAAAAGTTGGCCAATGTATGAGGAACAAATTTACTGAGGCCTTTTCAGCCATGCAAGTCCCGATTGACTTGCAACCACTTTTGCCTGATAGCTGGCGTCCCACCGAACGTGTGAGTTCAATTTTGTCCTTCTCGGACCACAGGAAGTGCCCCAAAAGTGACCCCAAAGTTCAAAAGGTCACCAATGTTAAGTCAATGACGGCCTTTTCATACACTTTACTGAGGCCTTTTCAGCCATGCAAGTCCCGATTGACTTGCAACCACTCTTGCCTGAAAGCTGGCCACCCACCGAACGAGTGAGTCCAATTTTGTCCTTCTAGGACCACAGGAAGTGCCCCAAAAGTGACCCCAAAGTTCAAAAGGTCACCAATGTTAAGTCAATGACGGCCTTCTCATCAACTTTACTGAGGCCTTTTCAGCCATGCAAGTCCCGATTTACTTGAAACCACTTTTGCCTGAAAGCTGGCCACCCACCGAACGAGTGAGTCCAATTTTGTCCTTCTAGGACCACAGGAAGTGCCCCAAAAGTGACCCCAAAGTTCAAAAGGTCACCAATGTTAAGTCAATGACGGCCTTCTCATCAACTTTACTGAGGCCTTTTCAGCCATGCAAGTCCCGATTGACTTGCAACCACTTTTGCCTGAAAGCTGGCGTCCCACCGAACATGTGAGTTCAAAGTTGTCATCCTAGGACCACAGGAAGTGCCCCAAAAGTGAGCCCAAAGTTCAAAAGTTGGCCAATGTATGAGGAACAAATTTACTGAGGCCTTTTCAGCCATGCAAGTCCCGATTGACTTGCAACCACTTTTGCCTGATAGCTGGCGTCCCACCGAACGTGTGAGTTCAATTTTGTCCTTCTCGGACCACAGGAAGTGCCCCAAAAGTGACCCCAAAGTTCAAAAGGTCACCAATGTTAAGTCAATGACGGCCTTTTCATACACTTTACTGAGGCCTTTTCAGCCATGCAAGTCCCGATTGACTTGCAACCACTCTTGCCTGAAAGCTGGCCACCCACCGAACGAGTGAGTCCAATTTTGTCCTTCTAGGACCACAGGAAGTGCCCCAAAAGTGACCCCAAAGTTCAAAAGGTCACCAATGTTAAGTCAATGACGGCCTTCTCATCAACTTTACTGAGGCCTTTTCAGCCATGCTTGTCCCGATTTACTTGAAACCACTTTTGCCTGAAAGCTGGCCACCCACCGAACGAGTGAGTCCAATTTTGTCCTTCTAGGACCACAGGAAGTGCCCCAAAAGTGACCCCAAAGTTCAAAAGGTCACCAATGTTAAGTCAATGACGGCCTTCTCATCAACTTTACTGAGGCCTTTTCAGCCATGCAAGTCCCGATTGACTTGCAACCACTTTTGCCTGAAAGCTGGCGTCCCACCGAACATGTGAGTTCAAAGTTGTCATCCTAGGACCACAGGAAGTGCCCCAAAAGTGACCCCAAAGTTCAAAAGTTGGCCAATGTATGAGGAACAAATTTACTGAGGCCTTTTCAGCCATGCAAGTCCCGATTGACTTGCAACCACTTTTGCCTGATAGCTGGCGTCCCACCGAACGTGTGAGTTCAATTTTGTCCTTCTCGGACCACAGGAAGTGCCCCAAAAGTGACCCCAAAGTTCAAAAGGTCACCAATGTTAAGTCAATGACGGCCTTTTCATACACTTTACTGAGGCCTTTTCAGCCATGCAAGTCCCGATTGACTTGCAACCACTCTTGCCTGAAAGCTGGCCACCCACCGAACGAGTGAGTCCAATTTTGTCCTTCTAGGACCACAGGAAGTGCCCCAAAAGTGACCCCAAAGTTCAAAAGGTCACCAATGTTAAGTCAATGACGGCCTTCTCATCAACTTTACTGAGGCCTTTTCAGCCATGCAAGTCCCGATTTACTTGAAACCACTTTTGCCTGAAAGCTGGCCACCCACCGAACGAGTGAGTCCAATTTTGTCCTTCTAGGAACACAGGAAGTGCCCCAAAAGTGACCCCAAAGTTCAAAAGGTCACCAATGTTAAGTCAATGACGGCCTTCTCATCAACTTTACTGAGGCCTTTTCAGCCATGCAAGTCCCGATTGACTTGCAACCACTTTTGCCTGAAAGCTGGCGTCCCACCGAACATGTGAGTTCAAAGTTGTCATCCTAGGACCACAGGAAGTGCCCCAAAAGTGACCCCAAAGTTCAAAAGTTGGCCAATGTATGAGGAACAAATTTACTGAGGCCTTTTCAGCCATGCAAGTCCCGATTGACTTGCAACCACTTTTGCCTGATAGCTGGCGTCCCACCGAACGTGTGAGTTCAATTTTGTCCTTCTCGGACCACAGGAAGTGCCCCAAAAGTGACCCCAAAGTTCAAAAGGTCACCAATGTTAAGTCAATGACGGCCTTTTCATACACTTTACTGAGGCCTTTTCAGCCATGCAAGTCCCGATTGACTTGCAACCACTCTTGCCTGAAAGCTGGCCACCCACCGAACGAGTGAGTCCAATTTTGTCCTTCTAGGACCACAGGAAGTGCCCCAAAAGTGACCCCAAAGTTCAAAAGGTCACCAATGTTAAGTCAATGACGGCCTTCTCATCAACTTTACTGAGGCCTTTTCAGCCATGCAAGTCCCGATTTACTTGAAACCACTTTTGCCTGAAAGCTGGCCACCCACCGAACGAGTGAGTCCAATTTTGTCCTTCTAGGACCACAGGAAGTGCCCCAAAAGTGACCCCAAAGTTCAAAAGGTCACCAATGTTAAGTCAATGACGGCCTTCTCATCAACTTTACTGAGGCCTTTTCAGCCATGCAAGTCCCGATTGACTTGCAACCACTTTTGCCTGAAAGCTGGCGTCCCACCGAACATGTGAGTTCAAAGTTGTCATCCTAGGACCACAGGAAGTGCCCCAAAAGTGAGCCCAAAGTTCAAAAGTTGGCCAATGTATGAGGAACAAATTTACTGAGGCCTTTTCAGCCATGCAAGTCCCGATTGACTTGCAACCACTTTTGCCTGATAGCTGGCGTCCCACCGAACGTGTGAGTTCAATTTTGTCCTTCTCGGACCACAGGAAGTGCCCCAAAAGTGACCCCAAAGTTCAAAAGGTCACCAATGTTAAGTCAATGACGGCCTTTTCATACACTTTACTGAGGCCTTTTCAGCCATGCAAGTCCCGATTGACTTGCAACCACTCTTGCCTGAAAGCTGGCCACCCACCGAACGAGTGAGTCCAATTTTGTCCTTCTAGGACCACAGGAAGTGCCCCAAAAGTGACCCCAAAGTTCAAAAGGTCACCAATGTTAAGTCAATGACGGCCTTCTCATCAACTTTACTGAGGCCTTTTCAGCCATGCTTGTCCCGATTTACTTGAAACCACTTTTGCCTGAAAGCTGGCCACCCACCGAACGAGTGAGTCCAATTTTGTCCTTCTAGGACCACAGGAAGTGCCCCAAAAGTGACCCCAAAGTTCAAAAGGTCACCAATGTTAAGTCAATGACGGCCTTCTCATCAACTTTACTGAGGCCTTTTCAGCCATGCAAGTCCCGATTGACTTGCAACCACTTTTGCCTGAAAGCTGGCGTCCCACCGAACATGTGAGTTCAAAGTTGTCATCCTAGGACCACAGGAAGTGCCCCAAAAGTGACCCCAAAGTTCAAAAGTTGGCCAATGTATGAGGAACAAATTTACTGAGGCCTTTTCAGCCATGCAAGTCCCGATTGACTTGCAACCACTTTTGCCTGATAGCTGGCGTCCCACCGAACGTGTGAGTTCAATTTTGTCCTTCTCGGACCACAGGAAGTGCCCCAAAAGTGACCCCAAAGTTCAAAAGGTCACCAATGTTAAGTCAATGACGGCCTTTTCATACACTTTACTGAGGCCTTTTCAGCCATGCAAGTCCCGATTGACTTGCAACCACTCTTGCCTGAAAGCTGGCCACCCACCGAACGAGTGAGTCCAATTTTGTCCTTCTAGGACCACAGGAAGTGCCCCAAAAGTGACCCCAAAGTTCAAAAGTTCACCAATGTTAAGTCAATGACGGCCTTCTCATCAACTTTACTGAGGCCTTTTCAGCCATGCAAGTCCCGATTTACTTGCAACCACTTTTGCCTGAAAGCTGGCCACCCACCGAACGAGTGAGTCCAATTTTGTCCTTCTAGGACCACAGGAAGTGCCCCAAAAGTGACCCCAAAGTTCAAAAGGTCACCAATGTTAAGTCAATGACGGCCTTCTCATCAACTTTACTGAGGCCTTTTCAGCCATGCAAGTCCCGATTGACTTGCAACCACTTTTGCCTGAAAGCTGGCGTCCCACCGAACATGTGAGTTCAAAGTTGTCATCCTAGGACCACAGGAAGTGCCCCAAAAGTGACCCCAAAGTTCAAAAGGTGGCCAATGTATGAGGAACAAATTTACTGAGGCCTTTTCAGACATGCAAGTCCCGATTGACTTGCAACCACTTTTGCCTGATAGCTGGCGTCCCACCGAACGTGTGAGTTCAATTTTGTCCTTCTCGGACCACAGGAAGTTCCCCAAAAGTGACCCCAAAGTTCAAAAGGTCACCAATGTTAAGTCAATGACGGCCTTCTCATCAACTTTACTGAGGCCTTTTCAGCCATGCAAGTCCCGATTGACTTGCAACCACTTTTGCCTGAAAGCTGGCGTCCCACCGAACATGTGAGTTCAAAGTTGTCATCCTAGGACCACAGGAAGTGCCCCAAAAGTGACCCCAAAGTTCAAAAGGTCACCAATGTTAAGTCAATGACGGCCTTCTCATCAACTTTACTGAGGCCTTTTCAGCCATGCAATGTCCCACTTTAATTGCAGTTTGGATGGAGAAACAGTGTTTTATCTGCCAAAATGCTTTTTATAGGTGGAATCACTGTTTTATGTGGCAAAATGCTGTTTCTGGCTGGAAACAGTGTTTTTTGCCTTTAAAGGCTGTTTGGATGGAGAAACAGTGTTTTATCTACCAAAATGCTGTTTATAGGTGGAATCACTGTTTTATGTGGCAAAATGCTCTTTCTGGCTGGAAACAGCGTTTTTTGTCTTTAAAGGCTGTTTGGATGGAGAAACAGTGTTTTATCTGCCAAAATGCTGTTTTGTGGTGGAATCACTGTTTTATGTGGCAAAACGCTGTTTTGGGCTAGAAACAGCGTTTTTTGCCGTTAAAGGCTGTTTGGATGGAGAAACAGTGTTTTATCTGCCAAAATGCTGTTTATAGGTGGATTCACTGTTTTATGTGGCAAAATGCTGTTTCTGGCTGCAAACAGCGTTTTTTTTACCTCTAAAGGTTGTTTAGAGGTCAGAATCACTGTTTTATGTGGCAAAACACTGTTTTAGGCTGGAAACAGCGTTTTTTGCCGTTAAAGGCTGTTTGGATGGAGAAACAGTGTTTTATCTGCCAAAATGCTGTTTATAGGTGGATTCACTGTTTTATGTGGCAAAATGCTGTTTCTGGCTGGAAACAGCGTTTTTTGCCTCTAAAGGTTGTTTAGAGGTCAGAATCACTGTTTTATGTGGCAAAACACTGTTTTAGGCTGGAAACAGCGTTTTTTGCCGTTAAAGACTGTTTGGATGGAGAAACAGTGTTTTATCTGCCAAAATGCTGTTTATAGGTGGAATCACTGTTTTATGTGGCAAAATGCTGTTTGGAGAGAGAAACACTGTTTTATGTGGCAAAATGCTATTTGGAGAGAGAAACACTATTTTATGTGGCAAAATGCTGTTTTGTGGTGGAATCACTGTTTTATGTGGCAAAACGCTGTTTTGGGCTAGAAACAGCGTTTTTTGCCGTTAAAGGCTGTTTGGATGGAGAAACAGTGTTTTATCTGCCAAAATGCTGTTTATAGGTGGATTCACTGTTTTATGTGGCAAAATGCTGTTTCTGGCTGCAAACAGCGTTTTTTGCCTCTAAAGGTTGTTTAGAGGTCAGAATCACTGTTTTATGTGGCAAAACACTGTTTTAGGCTGGAAACAGCGTTTTTTGCCGTTAAAGGCTGTTTGGATGGAGAAACAGTGTTTTATCTGCCAAAATGCTGTTTATAGGTGGATTCACTGTTTTATGGGGCAAAATGCTGTTTCTGGCTGCAAACAGCGTTTTTTGCCTCTAAAGGTTGTTTAGAGGTCAGAATCACTGTTTTATGTGGCAAAACACTGTTTTAGGCTGGAAACAGCGTTTTTTGCCGTTAAAGGCTGTTTGGATGGAGAAACAGTGTTTTATCTGCCAAAATGCTGTTTATAGGTGGAATCACTGTTTTATGTGGCAAAATGCTGTTTGGAGAGAGAAACACTGTTTTATGTGGCAAAATGCTGTTTTGTGGTGGAATCACTGTTTTATGTGGCAAAACGCTGTTTTGGGCTAGAAACAGCGTTTTTTGCCGTTAAAGGCTGTTTGGATGGAGAAACAGTGTTTTATCTGCCAAAATGCTGTTTATAGGTGGATTCACTGTTTTATGTGGCAAAATGCTGTTTCTGGCTGCAAACAGCGTTTTTTTTACCTCTAAAGGTTGTTTAGAGGTCAGAATCACTGTTTTATGTGGCAAAACACTGTTTTAGGCTGGAAACAGCGTTTTTTGCCGTTAAAGGCTGTTTGGATGGAGAAACAGTGTTTTATCTGCCAAAATGCTGTTTATAGGTGGAATCACTGTTTTATGTGGCAAAATGCTGTTTGGAGAGAGAAACACTGTTTTATGTGGCAAAATGCTGTTTTGTGGTGGAATCACTGTTTTATGTGGCAAAACGCTGTTTTGGGCTAGAAACAGCGTTTTTTGCCGTTAAAGGCTGTTTGGATGGAGAAACAGTGTTTTATCTGCCAAAATGCTGTTTATAGGTGGATTCACTGTTTTATGTGGCAAAATGCTGTTTCTGGCTGCAAACAGCGTTTTTTGCCTCTTAAGGTTGTTTAGAGGTCAGAATCACTGTTTTATGTGGCAAAACACTGTTTTAGGCTGGAAACAGCGTTTTTTGCCGTTAAAGGCTGTTTGGATGGAGAAACAGTGTTTTATCTGCCAAAATGCTGTTTATAGGTGGATTCACTGTTTTATGGGGCAAAATGCTGTTTCTGGCTGGAAACAGCGTTTTTTGCCTCTAAAGGTTGTTTAGAGGTCAGAATCACTGTTTTATGTGGGAAAACACTGTTTTAGGCTGGAAACAGCGTTTTTTGCCGTTAAAGGCTGTTTGGATGGAGAAACAGTGTTTTATCTGCCAAAATGCTGTTTATAGGTGGAATCACTGTTTTATGTGGCAAAATGCTGTTTGGAGAGAGAAACACTGTTTTATGTGGCAAAATGCTGTTTTGTGGTGGAATCACTGTTTTATGTGGCAAAACGCTGTTTTGGGCTAGAAACAGCGTTTTTTGCCGTTAAAGGCTGTTTGGATGGAGAAACAGTGTTTTATCTGCCAAAATGCTGTTTATAGGTGGATTCACTGTTTTATGTGGCAAAATGCTGTTTCTGGCTGCAAACAGCGTTTTTTACCTCTAAAGGTTGTTTAGAGGTCAGAATCACTGTTTTATGTGGCAAAACACTGTTTTAGGCTGGAAACAGCGTTTTTTGCCGTTAAAGGCTGTTTGGATGGAGAAACAGTGTTTTATCTGCCAAAATGCTGTTTATAGGTGGATTCACTGTTTTATGTGGCAAAATGCTGTTTCTGGCTGGAAACAGCGTTTTTTGCCTCTAAAGGTTGTTTAGAGGTCAGAATCACTGTTTTATGTGGCAAAACACTGTTTTAGGCTGGAAACAGCGTTTTTTGCCGTTAAAGACTGTTTGGATGGAGAAACAGTGTTTTATCTGCCAAAATGCTGTTTATAGGTGGAATCACTGTTTTATGTGGCAAAATGCTGTTTGGAGAGAGAAACACTATTTTATGTGGCAAAATGCTGTTTTGTGGTGGAATCACTGTTTTATGTGTCAAAACGCTGTTTTGGGCTAGAAACAGCGTTTTTTGCCGTTAAAGGCTGTTTGGATGGAGAAACAGTGTTTTATCTGCCAAAATGCTGTTTATAGGTGGTTTCACTGTTTTATGTGGCAAAATGCTGTTTCTGGCTGGAAACAGCGTTTTTTGCCTCTAAAGGTTGTTTAGAGGTCAGAATCACTGTTTTATGTGGCAAAACACTGTTTTAGGCTGGAAACAGCGTTTTTTGCCGTTAAAGGCTGTTTGGATGGAGAAACAGTGTTTTATCTGCCAAAATGCTGTTTATAGGTGGAATCACTGTTTTATGTGTCAAAATGCTGTTTGGAGAGAGAAACACTATTTTATGTGGCAAAATGCTGTTTTGTGGTGGAATCACTGTTTTATGTGGCAAAATGCTGTTTATAGGTGGAATCACTGTTTTATGTGGCAAAATCCTGTTTGGAGAGAGACACACTGTATTATGTGGCAAAATGCTGTTTTGTGGTGGAATCACTGTTTTATGTGGCAAAATACTGTTTTGGGGTGGAATGACTGTTTTATGTGGCAAAATGCTGTTTCTGGCTAGAAACAGCGTTTTTTGCGTTTAAAAGCAGTTTGGAGGCAGAATCACTGTTTTATGTGGCCAAATGCTGTTTGGAGAGAGAAACACTGTTTTATGTGGCAAAATGCTGTTTGGAGAGAGAAACACTGTTTTATGTGGCAAAATGCTGTTTTGTGGTGGAATGACTGTTTTATGTGGCCAAATGCTGTTTTGGGGTGGAATGACTGTTTTATGTGGCAAAATGCTGTTTGGAGAGAGAAACACTGTTTTATGTGGCAAAATGCTGTTTTGGGGTGGAATGACTGTTTTATGTGGCAAAATGCTGTTTGGAGAGAGAAACACTGTTTTATGTGGCAAAATGCTGTTTTGTGGTGGAATCACTGTTTTATGTGGCAAAATGCTGTTTTGGGGTGGAATGACTGTTTTATGTGGCAAAATGCTGTTTGGAGAGAGAAACTGTTTTATGTGGCAAAATGCTGTTTGGAGAGAGAAACACTATTTTATGTGGCAAAATGCTGTTTCTGGCTGGAAACGGCATTTTTTGCCTTTAAAGGCTGTTTTGATGGAGAAACAGTGTTTCATCTGCCAAAATGCTGTTTATAGGTGGAATCACTGTTTTATGTGGCAAAATGCTGTTTGGAGAGAGAAACACTGTTTTATGTGGCAAAATACTGTTTTGTGGTGGAATGACTGTTTTATGTGGCAAAATGCTGTTTGGAGAGAGAAACACTGTTTAATGTGGCAAAATGCTGTTTTGTGGTGGAATCACTGTTTTATGTGGCAAAATCCTGTTTGGAGAGAGACACACTGTATTATGTGGCAAAATGCTGTTTTGTGGTGGAATCACTGTTTTATGTGGCAAAATACTGTTTTGGGGTGGAATGACTGTTTTATGTGGCAAAATGCTGTTTCTGGCTGGAAACAGCGTTTTTTGCGTTTAAAAGCAGTTTGGAGGCAGAATCACTGTTTTATGTGGCCAAATGCTGTTTGGAGAGAGAAACACTGTTTTATGTGGCTAAATGCTGTTTTGGGGTGGAATGACTGTTTTATGTGGCAAAATGCTGTTTGGAGAGAGAAACACTGTTTTATGTGGCAAAATGCTGTTTGGAGAGAGAAACACTATTTTATGTGGCAAAATGCTGTTTCTGGCTGGAAACGGCATTTTTTGCCTTTCAAGGCTGTTTGGATGGAGAAACAGTGTTTTATCTGCCAAAATGCTGTTTATAGGTGGAATCACTGTTTTATGTGGCAAAATGCTGTTTGGAGAGAGAAACACTGTTTTATGTGGCAAAATGCTGTTTGGAGAGAGAAACACTATTTTATGTGGCAAAATGCTGTTTTGTTGTGGAATCACTGTTTTATGTGGCAAAACGCTGTTTCTGGCTGGAAACAGCGTTTTTTGCCTCTAAAAGTTGTTTGGAGGCAGAATCACTGTTTTATGTGGCAAAACGCTGTTTGGAAAGAGAAACACTATTTTATGTGGTAAAATGCTGTTTTGTGGTGGAATCACTGTTTTATGTGGCAAAACGCTGTGTGCCCCAAAAGTGACCCCAAAGTTCAAAAGGTCACCAATGTTAAGTCAATGACGGCCTTCTCATCAACTTTACTGAGGCCTTTTCAGCCATGCAAGTCCCGATTGACTTGCAACCACTTTTGCCTGATAGCTGGCGTCCCACCGAACGTGTGAGTTCAATTTTGTCCTTCTCGGACCACAGGAAGTGCCCCAAAAGTGACCCCAAAGTTCAAAAGGTCACCAATGTTAAGTCAATGACGGCCTTCTCATGAACTTTACTGAGGCCTTTTCAGCCATGCAAGTCCCGATTGACTTGCAACCACTTTTGCCTGAAAGCTGGCGTCCCACCGAACATGTGAGTTCAAAGTTGTCATCCTAGGACCACAGGAAGTGCCCCAAAAGTGACCCCAAAGTTCAAAAGTTGGCCAATGTATGAGGAACAAATTTACTGAGGCCTTTTCAGCCATGCAAGTCCCGATTGACTTGCAACCACTTTTGCCTGATAGCTGGCGTCCCACCGAACATGTGAGTTCAATTTTGTCCTTCTCGGACCACAGGAAGTGCCCCAAAAGTGACCCCAAAGTTCAAAAGGTCACCAATGTTAAGTCAATGACGGCCTTCTCATAAACTTTACTGAGGCCTTTTCAGCCATGCAAGTCCCGATTGACTTGCAACCACTCTTGCCTGAAAGCTGGCCACCCACCGAACGAGTGAGTCCAATTTTGTCCTTCTAGGACCACAGGAAGTGCCCCAAAAGTGACCCCAAAGTTCAAAAGGTCACCAATGTTAAGTCAATGACGGCCTTCTCATCAACTTTACTGAGGCCTTTTCAGCCATGCAAGTCCCGATTTACTTGAAACCACTTTTGCCTGAAAGCTGGCCACCCACCGAACGATTGAGTCCAATTTTGTCCTTCTAGGACCACAGGAAGTGCCCCAAAAGTGACCCCAAAGTTCAAAAGGTCACCAATGTTAAGTCAATGACGGCCTTCTCATGAACTTTACTGAGGCCTTTTCAGCCATGCAAGTCCCGATTGACTTGCAACCACTTTTGCCTGAAAGCTGGCGTCCCACCGAACATGTGAGTTCAAAGTTGTCATCCTAGGACCACAGGAAGTGCCCCAAAAGTGACCCCAAAGTTCAAAAGTTGGCCAATGTATGAGGAACAAATTTACTGAGGCCTTTTCAGCCATGCAAGTCCCGATTGACTTGCAACCACTTTTGCCTGATAGCTGGCGTCCCACCGAACGTGTGAGTTCAATTTTGTCCTTCTCGGACCACAGGAAGTGCCCCAAAAGTGACCCCAAAGTTCAAAAGGTCACCAATGTTAAGTCAATGACGGCCTTTTCATACACTTTACTGAGGCCTTTTCAGCCATGCAAGTCCCGATTGACTTGCAACCACTCTTGCCTGAAAGCTGGCCACCCACCGAACGAGTGAGTCCAATTTTGTCCTTCTAGGACCACAGGAAGTGCCCCAAAAGTGACCCCAAAGTTCAAAAGGTCACCAATGTTAAGTCAATGACGGCCTTCTCATCAACTTTACTGAGGCCTTTTCAGCCATGCAAGTCCCGATTTACTTGAAACCACTTTTGCCTGAAAGCTGGCCACCCACCGAACGAGTGAGTCCAATTTTGTCCTTCTAGGACCACAGGAAGTGCCCCAAAAGTGACCCCAAAGTTCAAAAGGTCACCAATGTTAAGTCAATGACGGCCTTCTCATCAACTTTACTGAGGCCTTTTCAGCCATGCAAGTCCCGATTGACTTGCAACCACTTTTGCCTGAAAGCTGGCGTCCCACCGACCATGTGAGTTCAATTTTGTCATTCTAGGACCACAGGAAGTGCCCCAAAAGTGACCCCAAAGTTCAAAAGGTGGCCAATGTATGAGGAACAAATTTACTGAGGCCTTTTCAGACATGCAAGTCCCGATTGACTTGCAACCACTTTTGCCTGATAGCTGGCGTCCCACCGAACGTGTGAGTTCAATTTTGTCCTTCTCGGACCACAGGAAGTTCCCCAAAAGTGACCCCAAAGTTCAAAAGGTCACCAATGTTAAGTCAATGACGGCCTTCTCATCAACTTTACTGAGGCCTTTTCAGCCATGCAAGTCCCGATTGACTTGCAACCACTTTTGCCGGAAAGCTGGTGTCCCACCGAACATGTGAGTTCAAAGTTGTCATCCTAGGACCACAGGAAGTGCCCCAAAAGTGACCCCAAAGTTCAAAAGGTCACCAATGTTAAGTCAATGACGGCCTTCTCATCAACTTTACTGAGGCCTTTTCAGCCATGCAAGTCCCGATTTACTTGAAACCACTTTTGCCTGAAAGCTGGCCACCCACCGAACGAGTGAGTCCAATTTTGTCCTTCTAGGACCACAGGAAGTGCCCCAAAAGTGACCCCAAAGTTCAAAAGGTCACCAATGTTAAGTCAATGACGGCCTTCTCATGAACTTTACTGAGGCCTTTTCAGCCATGCAAGTCCCGATTGACTTGCAACCACTTTTGCCTGAAAGCTGGCGTCCCACCGAACATGTGAGTTCAAAGTTGTCATCCTAGGACCACAGGAAGTGCCCCAAAAGTGACCCCAAAGTTCAAAAGTTGGCCAATGTATGAGGAACAAATTTACTGAGGCCTTTTCAGCCATGCAAGTCCCGATTGACTTGCAACCACTTTTGCCTGATAGCTGGCGTCCCACCGAACGTGTGAGTTCAATTTTGTCCTTCTCGGACCACAGGAAGTGCCCCAAAAGTGACCCCAAAGTTCAAAAGGTCACCAATGTTAAGTCAATGACGGCCTTTTCATACACTTTACTGAGGCCTTTTCAGCCATGCAAGTCCCGATTGACTTGCAACCACTCTTGCCTGAAAGCTGGCCACCCACCGAACGAGTGAGTCCAATTTTGTCCTTCTAGGACCACAGGAAGTGCCCCAAAAGTGACCCCAAAGTTCAAAAGGTCACCAATGTTAAGTCAATGACGGCCTTCTCATCAACTTTACTGAGGCCTTTTCAGCCATGCAAGTCCCGATTTACTTGCAACCACTTTTGCCTGAAAGCTGGCGTCCCACCGAACATGTGAGTTCAAAGTTGTCATCCTAGGACCACAGGAAGTGCCCCAAAAGTGACCCCAAAGTTCAAAAGTTGGCCAATGTATGAGGAACAAATTTACTGAGGCCTTTTCAGCCATGCAACTCCCGATTGACTTGCAACCACTTTTGCCTGATAGCTGGCGTCCCACCGAACGTGTGAGTTCAATTTTGTCCTTCTAGGACCACAGGAAGTGCCCCAAAAGTGACCCCAAAGTTCAAAAGGTCACCAATGTTAAGTCAATGACGGCCTTCTCATCAACTTTACTGAGGCCTTTTCAGCCATGCAAGTCCCGATTTACTTGAAACCACTTTTGCCTGAAAGCTGGCCACCCACCGAACGAGTGAGTCCAATTTTGTCCTTCTAGGACCACAGGAAGTGCCCCAAAAGTGACCCCAAAGTTCAAAAGGTCACCAATGTTAAGTCAATGACGGCCTTCTCATGAACTTTACTGAGGCCTTTTCAGCCATGCAAGTCCCGATTGACTTGCAACCACTTTTGCCTGAAAGCTGGCGTCCCACCGAACATGTGAGTTCAAAGTTGTCATCCTAGGACCACAGGAAGTGCCCCAAAAGTGACCCCAAAGTTCAAAAGTTGGCCAATGTATGAGGAACAAATTTACTGAGGCCTTTTCAGCCATGCAAGTCCCGATTGACTTGCAACCACTTTTGCCTGATAGCTGGCGTCCCACCGAACGTGTGAGTTCAATTTTGTCCTTCTCGGACCACAGGAAGTGCCCCAAAAGTGACCCCAAAGTTCAAAAGGTCACCAATGTTAAGTCAATGACGGCCTTCTCATAAACTTTACTGAGGCCTTTTCAGCCATGCAAGTCCCGATTGACTTGTAACCACTCTTGCCTGAAAGCTGGCCACCCACCGAACGAGTGAGTCCAATTTTGTCCTTCTAGGACCACAGGAAGTGCCCCAAAAGTGACCCCAAAGTTCAAAAGGTCACCAATGTTAAGTCAATGACGGCCTTCTCATCAACTTTACTGAGGCCTTTTCAGCCATGCAAGTCCCGATTTACTTGAAACCACTTTTGCCTGAAAGCTGGCCACCCACCGACCGAGTGAGTCCAATTTTGTCCTTCTCGGACCACAGGAAGTGCCCCAAAAGTGACCTCAAACTTCAAAAGGTCACCAATGTTAAGTCAATGACGGCCTTCTCATCAACTTTACTGAGGCCTTTTCAGCCATGCAAGTCCCGATTGACTTGCAACCACTTTTGCCTGAAAGCTGGCGTCCCACCGACCATGTGAGTTCAATTTTGTCATTCTAGGACCACAGGAAGTGCCCCAAAAGTGACCCCAAAGTTCAAAAGGTGGCCAATGTATGAGGAACAAATTTACTGAGGCCTTTTCAGACATGCAAGTCCCGATTGACTTGCAACCACTTTTGCCTGATAGCTGGCGTCCCACCGAACGTGTGAGTTCAATT
Organism: Centroberyx gerrardi; assembly: GCF_048128805.1. Taxonomy (NCBI): domain Eukaryota; kingdom Metazoa; phylum Chordata; class Actinopteri; order Beryciformes; family Berycidae; genus Centroberyx; species Centroberyx gerrardi. The sequence goes on along the minus strand of NC_136017.1, from coordinate 25,684,569 downwards.
TTGTCCTTCTCGGACCACAGGAAGTTCCCCAAAAGTGACCCCAAAGTTCAAAAGGTCACCAATGTTAAGTCAATGACGGCCTTTTCATACACTTTACTGAGGCCTTTTCAGCCATGCAAGTCCCGATTGACTTGCAACCACTCTTGCCTGAAAGCTGGCCACCCACCGAACGAGTGAGTCCAATTTTGTCCTTCTAGGACCACAGGAAGTGCCCCAAAAGTGACCCCAAAGTTCAAAAGGTCACCAATGTTAAGTCAATGACGGCCTTCTCATCAACTTTACTGAGGCCTTTTCAGCCATGCAAGTCCCGATTTACTTGAAACCACTTTTGCCTGAAAGCTGGCCACCCACCGAACGAGTGAGTCCAATTTTGTCCTTCTAGGACCACAGGAAGTGCCCCAAAAGTGACCCCAAAGTTCAAAAGGTCACCAATGTTAAGTCAATGACGGCCTTCTCATCAACTTTACTGAGGCCTTTTCAGCCATGCAAGTCCCGATTGACTTGCAACCACTTTTGCCTGAAAGCTGGCGTCCCACCGAACATGTGAGTTCAAAGTTGTCATCCTAGGACCACAGGAAGTTCCCCAAAAGTGACCCCAAAATTCAAAAGTTGGCCAATGTATGAGGAACAAATTTACTGAGGCCTTTTCAGCCATGCAAGTCCCGATTGACTTGCAACCACTTTTGCCTGATAGCTGGCGTCCCACCGAATGTGTGAGTTCAATTTTGTCCTTCTCGGACCACAGGAAGTGCCCCAAAAGTGACCCCAAAGTTCAAAAGGTCACCAATGTTAAGTCAATGACGGCCTTCTCATCAACTTTACTGAGGCCTTTTCAGCCATGCAAGTCCCGATTGACTTGCAACCACTCTTGCCTGAAAGCTGGCCACCCACCGAACGAGTGAGTCCAATTTTGTCCTTCTAGGACCACAGGAAGTGCCCCAAAAGTGACCCCAAAGTTCAAAAGGTCACCAATGTTAAGTCAATGACGGCCTTCTCATCAACTTTACTGAGGCCTTTTCAGCCATGCAAGTCCCGATTGACTTGCAACCACTTTTGCCTGAAATCTGGCATCCCACCGAACATGTGAGTTCAAAGTTGTCATCCTAGGACCACAGGAAGTGCCCCAAAAGTGACCCCAAAGTTCAAAAGTTGGCCAATGTATGAGGAACAAATTTACTGAGGCCTTTTCAGCCATGCAACTCCCGATTGACTTGCAACCACTTTTGCCTGATAGCTGGCGTCCCACCGAACGTGTGAGTTCAATTTTGTCCTTCTAGGACCACAGGAAGTGACCCAAAAGTGACCCCAAAGTTCAAAAGGTCACCAATGTTAAGTCAATGACGGCCTTCTCATCAACTTTACTGAGGCCTTTTCAGCCATGCAAGTCCCGATTTACTTGAAACCACTTTTGCCTGAAAGCTGGCCACCCACCGAACGAGTGAGTCCAATTTTGTCCTTCTAGGACCACAGGAAGTGCCCCAAAAGTGACCCCAAAGTTCAAAAGGTCACCAATGTTAAGTCAATGACGGCCTTCTCATGAACTTTACTGAGGCCTTTTCAGCCATGCAAGTCCCGATTGACTTGCAACCACTTTTGCCTGAAAGCTGGCGTCCCACCGAACATGTGAGTTCAATGTTGTCATTCTAAGACCACAGGAAGTGCCCCAAAAGTGACCTCAAAATTCAAAAGGTCACCAATGTTAAGTCAATGACGGCCTTCTCATCAACTTTACTGAGGCCTTTTCAGCCATGCAAGTCCCGATTGACTTGCAACCACTTTTGCCTGAAAGCTGGCGTCCCACCGACCATGTGAGTTCAATTTTGTCATTCTAGGACCACAGGAAGTGCCCCAAAAGTGACCCCAAAGTTCAAAAGGTGGCCAATGTATGAGGAACAAATTTACTGAGGCCTTTTCAGACATGCAAGTCCCGATTGACTTGCAACCACTTTTGCCTGATAGCTGGCGTCCCACCGAACGTGTGAGTTCAATTTTGTCCTTCTCGGACCACAGGAAGTTCCCCAAAAGTGACCCCAAAGTTCAAAAGGTCACCAATGTTAAGTCAATGACGGCCTTCTCATCAACTTTACTGAGGCCTTTTCAGCCATGCAAGTCCCGATTGACTTGCAACCACTTTTGCCTGAAAGCTGGCGTCCCACCGAACATGTGAGTTCAAAGTTGTCATCCTAGGACCACAGGAAGTGCCCCAAAAGTGACCCCAAAGTTCAAAAGGTCACCAATGTTAAGTCAATGACGGCCTTCTCATCAACTTTACTGAGGCCTTTTCAGCCATGCAATGTCCCACTTTAATTGCAGTTTGGATGGAGAAACAGTGTTTTATCTGCCAAAATGCTTTTTATAGGTGGAATCACTGTTTTATGTGGCAAAATGCTGTTTCTGGCTGGAAACAGTGTTTTTTGCCTTTAAAGGCTGTTTGGATGGAGAAACAGTGTTTTATCTACCAAAATGCTGTTTATAGGTGGAATCACTGTTTTATGTGGCAAAATGCTCTTTCTGGCTGGAAACAGCGTTTTTTGTCTTTAAAGGCTGTTTGGATGGAGAAACAGTGTTTTATCTGCCAAAATGCTGTTTATAGGTGGAATCACTGTTTTATGTGGCAAAATGCTGTTTGGAGAGAGAAACACTATTTTATGTGGCAAAATGCTGTTTTGTGGTGGAATCACTGTTTTATGTGGCAAAACGCTGTTTTGGGCTAGAAACAGCGTTTTTTGCCGTTAAAGGCTGTTTGGATGGAGAAACAGTGTTTTATCTGCCAAAATGCTGTTTATAAGTGGATTCACTGTTTTATGTGGCAAAATGCTGTTTCTGGCTGCAAACAGCGTTTTTTGCCTCTAAAGGTTGTTTAGAGGTCAGAATCACTGTTTTATGTGGCAAAACACTGTTTTAGGCTGGAAACAGCGTTTTTTGCCATTAAAGGCTGTTTGGATGGAGAAACAGTGTTTTATCTGCCAAAATGCTGTTTATAGGTGGATTCACTGTTTTATGTGGCAAAATGCTGTTTCTGGCTGGAAACAGCGTTTTTTGCCTCTAAAGGTTGTTTAGAGGTCAGAATCACTGTTTTATGTGGGAAAAAACTGTTTTAGGCTGGAAACAGCGTTTTTTGCCGTTAAAGGCTGTTTGGATGGAGAAACAGTGTTTTATCTGCCAAAATGCTGTTTATAGGTGGAATCACTGTTTTATGTGGCAAAATGCTGTTTGGAGAGAGAAACACTGTTTTATGTGGCAAAATGCTATTTTGTGGTGGAATCACTGTTTTATGTGGCAAAACGCTGTTTTGGGCTAGAAACAGCGTTTTTTGCCGTTAAAGGCTGTTTGGATGGAGAAACAGTGTTTTATCTGCCAAAATGCTGTTTATAGGTGGATTCACTGTTTTATGTGGCAAAATGCTGTTTCTGGCTGCAAACAGCGTTTTTTACCTCTAAAGGTTGTTTAGAGGTCAGAATCACTGTTTTATGTGGCAAAACACTGTTTTAGGCTGGAAACAGCGTTTTTTGCCGTTAAAGGCTGTTTGGATGGAGAAACAGTGTTTTATCTGCCAAAATGCTGTTTATAGGTGGATTCACTGTTTTATGTGGCAAAATGCTGTTTCTGGCTGGAAACAGCGTTTTTTGCCTCTAAAGGTTGTTTAGAGGTCAGAATCACTGTTTTATGTGGGAAAACACTGTTTTAGGCTGGAAACAGCGTTTTTTGCCGTTAAAGGCTGTTTAAATGGAGAAACAGTGTTTTATCTGCCAAAATGCTGTTTATAGGTGGAATCACTGTTTTATGTGGCAAAATGCTGTTTGGAGAGAGAAACACTGTTTTATGTGGCAAAATGCTGTTTTGTGGTGGAATCACTGTTTTATGTGGCAAAACGCTGTTTTGGGCTAGAAACAGCGTTTTTTGCCGTTAAAGGCTGTTTGGATGGAGAAACAGTGTTTTATCTGCCAAAATGCTGTTTATAGGTGGATTCACTGTTTTATGTGGCAAAATGCTGTTTCTGGCTGCAAACAGCGTTTTTTGCCTCTAAAGGTTGTTTAGAGGTCAGAATCACTGTTTTATGTGGCAAAACACTGTTTTAGGCTGGAAACAGCGTTTTTTGCCGTTAAAGGCTGTTTGGATGGAGAAACAGTGTTTTATCTGCCAAAATGCTGTTTATAGGTGGATTCACTGTTTTATGTGGCAAAATGCTGTTTGGAGTGAGAAACACTATTTTATGTGGCAAAATGCTGTTTTGTGGTGGAATCACTGTTTTATGTGGCAAAACGCTGTTTTGGGCTAGAAACAGCGTTTTTTGCCGTTAAAGGCTGTTTGGATGGAGAAACAGTGTTTTATCTGCCAAAATGCTGTTTATAGGTGGAATCACTGTTTTATGTGGCAAAATGCTGTTTCTGGCTGCAAACAGCGTTTTTTGCCACTAAAGGTTGTTTAGAGGTCAGAATCACTGTTTTATGTGGCAAAACACTGTTTTAGGCTGGAAACAGCGTTTTTTGCCGTTAAAGGCTGTTTGGATGGAGAAACAGTGTTTTATCTGCCAAAATGCTGTTTATAGGTGGTTTCACTGTTTTATGTGGCAAAATGCTGTTTCTGGCTGGAAACAGCGTTTTTTGCCTCTAAAGGTTGTTTAGAGGTCAGAATCACTGTTTTATGTGGCAAAACACTGTTTTAGGCTGGAAACAGCGTTTTTTGCCGTTAAAGGCTGTTTGGATGGAGAAACAGTGTTTTATCTGCCAAAATGCTGTTTATAGGTGGAATCACTGTTTTATGTGGCAAAATGCTGTTTGGAGAGAGAAACACTATTTTATGTGGCAAAATGCTGTTTTGTGGTGGAATCACTGTTTTATGTGGCAAAACGCTGTTTTGGGCTAGAAACAGCGTTTTTTGCCGTTAAAGGCTGTTTGGATGGAGAAACAGTGTTTTATCTGCCAAAATGCTGTTTATAGGTGGATTCACTGTTTTATGTGGCAAAATTCTGTTTCTGGCTGCAAACTGCGTTTTTTGCCTCTAAAGGTTGTTTAGAGGTCAGAATCACTGTTTTATGTGGCAAAACACTGTTTTAGGCTGGAAACAGCGTTTTTTGCCGTTAAAGGCTGTTTGGATGGAGAAACAGTGTTTTATCTGCCAAAATGCTGTTTATAGGTGGATTCACTGTTTTATGGGGCAAAATGCTGTTTCTGGCTGGAAACAGCGTTTTTTGCCTCTAAAGGTTGTTTAGAGGTCAGAATCACTGTTTTATGTGGGAAAACACTGTTTTAGGCTGGAAACAGCGTTTTTTGCCGTTAAAGGCTGTTTGGATGGAGAAACAGTGTTTTATCTGCCAAAATGCTGTTTATAGGTGGAATCACTGTTTTATGTGGCAAAATGCTGTTTGGAGAGAGAAACACTATTTTATGTGGCAAAATGCTGTTTTGTGGTGGAATCACTGTTTTATGTGGCAAAACGCTGTTTTGGGCTAGAAACAGCGTTTTTTGCCGTTAAAGGCTGTTTGGATGGAGAAACAGTGTTTTATCTGCCAAAATGCTGTTTATAGGTGGAATCACTGTTTTATGTGGCAAAATGCTGTTTGGAGAGAGAAACACTGTTTTATGTGGCAAAATGCTATTTGGAGAGAGAAACACTATTTTATGTGGCAAAATGCTGTTTTGTGGTGGAATCACTGTTTTATGTGGCAAAACGCTGTTTTGGGCTAGAAACAGCGTTTTTTGCCGTTAAAGGCTGTTTGGATGGAGAAACAGTGTTTTATCTGCCAAAATGCTGTTTATAGGTGGATTCACTGTTTTATGTGGCAAAATGCTGTTTCTGGCTGCAAACAGCGTTTTTTGCCTCTAAAGGTTGTTTAGAGGTCAGAATCACTGTTTTATGTGGCAAAACACTGTTTTAGGCTGGAAACAGCGTTTTTTGCCGTTAAAGGCTGTTTGGATGGAGAAACAGTGTTTTATCTGCCAAAATGCTGTTTATAGGTGGAATCACTGTTTTATGTGGCAAAATGCTGTTTCTGGCTGCAAACAGCGTTTTTTGCCACTAAAGGTTGTTTAGAGGTCAGAATCACTGTTTTATGTGGCAAAACACTGTTTTAGGCTGGAAACAGCGTTTTTTGCCGTTAAAGGCTGTTTGGATGGAGAAACAGTGTTTTATCTGCCAAAATGCTGTTTATAGGTGGTTTCACTGTTTTATGTGGCAAAATGCTGTTTCTGGCTGGAAACAGCGTTTTTTGCCTCTAAAGGTTGTTTAGAGGTCAGAATCACTGTTTTATGTGGCAAAACACTGTTTTAGGCTGGAAACAGCGTTTTTTGCCGTTAAAGGCTGTTTGGATGGAGAAACAGTGTTTTATCTGCCAAAATGCTGTTTATAGGTGGAATCACTGTTTTATGTGGCAAAATGCTGTTTGGAGAGAGAAACACTATTTTATGTGGCAAAATGCTGTTTTGTGGTGGAATCACTGTTTTATGTGGCAAAACGCTGTTTTGGGCTAGAAACAGCGTTTTTTGCCGTTAAAGGCTGTTTGGATGGAGAAACAGTGTTTTATCTGCCAAAATGCTGTTTATAGGTGGATTCACTGTTTTATTTGGCAAAATGCTGTTTCTGGCTGCAAACAGCGTTTTTTGCCTCTAAAGGTTGTTTAGAGGTCAGAATCACTGTTTTATGTGGCAAAACACTGTTTTAGGCTGGAAACAGCGTTTTTTGCCGTTAAAGGCTGTTTGGATGGAGAAACAGTGTTTTATCTGCCAAAATGCTGTTTATAGGTGGATTCACTGTTTTATGGGGCAAAATGCTGTTTCTGGCTGGAAACAGCGTTTTTTGCCTCTAAAGGTTGTTTAGAGATCAGAATCACTGTTTTATGTGGGAAAACACTGTTTTAGGCTGGAAACAGCGTTTTTTGCCGTTAAAGGCTGTTTGGATGGAGAAACAGTGTTTTATCTGCCAAAATGCTGTTTATAGGTGGAATCACTGTTTTATGTGGCAAAATGCTGTTTGGAGAGAGAAACACTGTTTTATGTGGCAAAATGCTGTTTTGTGGTGGAATCACTGTTTTATGTGGCAAAACGCTGTTTTGGGCTAGAAACAGCGTTTTTTGCCGTTAAAGGCTGTTTGGATGGAGAAACAGTGTTTTATCTGCCAAAATGCTGTTTATAGGTGGATTCACTGTTTTATGTGGCAAAATGCTGTTTCTGACTGCAAACAGCGTTTTTTACCTCTAAAGGTTGTTTAGAGGTCAGAATCACTGTTTTATGTGGCAAAACACTGTTTTAGGCTGGAAACAGCGTTTTTTGCCGTTAAAGGCTGTTTGGATGGAGAAACAGTGTTTTATCTGCCAAAATGCTGTTTATAGGTGGATTCACTGTTTTATGTGGCAAAATGCTGTTTCTGGCTGGAAACAGCGTTTTTTGCCTCTAAAGGTTGTTTAGAGGTCAGAATCACTGTTTTATGTGGCAAAACACTGTTTTAGGCTGGAAACAGCGTTTTTTGCCGTTAAAGACTGTTTGGATGGAGAAACAGTGTTTTATCTGCCAAAATGCTGTTTATAGGTGGAATCAGTGTTTTATGTGGCAAAATGCTGTTTGGAGAGAGAAACACTGTTTTATGTGGCAAAATGCTGTTTATAGGTGGAATCACTGTTTTATGTGGCAAAATGCTGTTTGGAGTGAGAAACACTATTTTATGTGGCAAAATGCTGTTTTGTGGTGGAATCACTGTTTTATGTGGCAAAACGCTGTTTTGGGCTAGAAACAGCGTTTTTTGCCGTTAAAGGCTGTTTGGATGGAGAAACAGTGTTTTATCTGCCAAAATGCTGTTTATAGGTGGAATCACTGTTTTATGTGGCAAAATGCTGTTTCTGGCTGCAAACAGCGTTTTTTGCCACTAAAGGTTGTTTAGAGGTCAGAATCACTGTTTTATGTGGCAAAACACTGTTTTAGGCTGGAAACAGCGTTTTTTGCCGTTAAAGGCTGTTTGGATGGAGAAACAGTGTTTTATCTGCCAAAATGCTGTTTATAGGTGGTTTCACTGTTTTATGTGGCAAAATGCTGTTTCTGGCTGGAAACAGCGTTTTTTGCCTTTAAAGGTTGTTTAGAGGTCAGAATCACTGTTTTATGTGGCAAAACACTGTTTTAGGCTGGAAACAGCGTTTTTTGCCGTTAAAGGCTGTTTGGATGGAGAAACAGTGTTTTATCTGCCAAAATGCTGTTTATAGGTGGAATCACTGTTTTATGTGTCAAAATGCTGTTTGGAGAGAGAAACACTATTTTATGTGGCAAAATGCTGTTTTGTGGTGGAATCACTGTTTTATGTGGCAAAATGCTGTTTATAGGTGGAATCACTGTTTTATGTGGCAAAATACTGTTTTGGGGTGGAATGACTGTTTTATGTGGCAAAATGCTGTTTTGTGGTGGAATCACTGTTTTATGTGGCAAAATCCTGTTTGGAGAGAGACACACTGTATTATGTGGCAAAATGCTGTTTTGTGGTGGAATCACTGTTTTATGTGGCAAAATACTCTTTTGGGGTGGAATGACTGTTTTATGTGGCAAAATGCTGTTTCTGGCTGGAAACAGCGTTTTTTGCGTTTAAAAGCAGTTTGGAGGCAGAATCACTGTTTTATGTGGCCAAATGCTGTTTGGAGAGAGAAACACTGTTTTATGTGGCAAAATGCTGTTTTGGGGTGGAATGACTGTTTTATGTGGCAAAATGCTGTTTGGAGAGAGAAACACTGTTTTATGTGGCAAAATGCTGTTTGGAGAGAGAAACACTATTTTATGTGGCAAAATGCTGTTTCTGGCTGGAAACGGCATTTTTTGCCTTTCAAGGCTGTTTGGATGGAGAAACAGTGTTTTATCTGCCAAAATGCTGTTTATAGGTGGAATCACTGTTTTATGTGGCAAAATGCTGTTTGGAGAGAGAAACACTGTTTTATGTGGCAAAATGCTGTTTGGAGAGAGAAACACTATTTTATGTGGCAAAATGCTGTTTTGTTGTGGAATCACTGTTTTATGTGGCAAAACGCTGTTTCTGGCTGGAAACAGCGTTTTTTGCCTCTAAAAGTTGTTTGGAGGCAGAATCACTGTTTTATGTGGCAAAACGCTGTTTGGAAAGAGAAACACTATTTTATGTGGTAAAATGCTGTTTTGTGGTGGAATCACTGTTTTATGTGGCAAAACGCTGTGTGCCCCAAAAGTGACCCCAAAGTTCAAAAGGTCACCAATGTTAAGTCAATGACGGCCTTCTCATCAACTTTACTGAGGCCTTTTTAGCCATGCAAGTCCCGATTTACTTGAAACGACTTTTGCCTGAAAGCTGGCCACCCACCGAACGAGTGAGTCCAATTTTGTCCTTCTAGGACCACAGGAAGTGCCCCAAAAGTGACCCCAAAGTTCAAAAGGTCACCAATGTTAAGTCAATGACGGCCTTCTCATCAACTTTACTGAGGCCTTTTCAGCCATGCAAGTCCCGATTGACTTGCAACCACTTTTGCCTGAAAGCTGGCGTCCCACCGAACATGTGAGTTCAAAGTTGTCATCCTAGGACCACAGGAAGTGCCCCAAAAGTGACCCCAAAGTTCAAAAGTTGGCCAATGTATGAGGAACAAATTTACTGAGGCCTTTTCAGCCATGCAAGTCCCGATTGACTTGCAACCACTTTTGCCTGATAGCTGGCGTCCCACCGAACGTGTGAGTTCAATTTTGTCCTTCTCGGACCACAGGAAGTGCCCCAAAAGTGACCCCAAAGTTCAAAAGGTCACCAATGTTAAGTCAATGACGGCCTTTTCATACACTTTACTGAGGCCTTTTCAGCCATGCAAGTCCCGATTGACTTGCAACCACTCTTGCCTGAAAGCTGGCCACCCACCGAACGAGTGAGTCCAATTTTGTCCTTCTAGGACCACAGGAAGTGCCCCAAAAGTGACCCCAAAGTTCAAAAGGTCACCAATGTTAAGTCAATGACGGCCTTCTCATCAACTTTACTGAGGCCTTTTCAGCCATGCAAGTCCCGATTTACTTGCAACCACTTTTGCCTGAAAGCTGGCGTCCCACCGAACATGTGAGTTCAAAGTTGTCATCCTAGGACCACAGGAAGTTCCCCAAAAGTGACCCCAAAATTCAAAAGTTGGCCAATGTATGAGGAACAAATTTACTGAGGCCTTTTCAGCCATGCAAGTCCCGATTGACTTGCAACCACTTTTGCCTGATAGCTGGCGTCCCACCGAACGTGTGAGTTCAATTTTGTCCTTCTCGGACCACAGGAAGTTCCCCAAAAGTGACCCCAAAGTTCAAAAGGTCACCAATGTTAAGTCAATGACGGCCTTCTCATCAACTTTACTGAGGCCTTTTCAGCCATGCAAGTCCCGATTGACTTGCAACCACTTTTGCCTGAAAGCTGGCGTCCCACCGAACATGTGAGTTCAAAGTTGTCATCCTAGGACCACAGGAAGTGCCCCAAAAGTGACCCCAAAGTTCAAAAGGTCACCAATGTTAAGTCAATGACGGCCTTCTCATCAACTTTACTGAGGCCTTTTCAGCCATGCAATGTCCCACTTTAATTGCAGTTTGGATGGAGAAACAGTGTTTTATCTGCCAAAATGCTTTTTATAGGTGGAATCACTGTTTTATGTGGCAAAATGCTGTTTCTGGCTGGAAACAGTGTTTTTTGCCTTTAAAGGCTGTTTGGATGGAGAAACAGTGTTTTATCTGCCAAAATGCTGTTTATAGGTGGAATCACTGTTTTATGTGGCAAAATGCTCTTTCTGGCTGGAAACAGCGTTTTTTGTCTTTAAAGGCTGTTTGGATGGAGAAACAGTGTTTTATCTGCCAAAATGCTGTTTATAGGTGGAATCACTGTTTTATGTGGCAAAATGCTGTTTGGAGAGAGAAACACTATTTTATGTGGCAAAATGCTGTTTTGTGGTGGAATCACTGTTTTATGTGGCAAAACGCTGTTTTGGGCTAGAAACAGCGTTTTTTGCCGTTAAAGGCTGTTTGGATGGAGAAACAGTGTTTTATCTGCCAAAATGCTGTTTATAGGTGGATTCACTGTTTTATGTGGCAAAATGCTGTTTCTGGCTGGAAACAGCGTTTTTTGCCTCTAAAGGTTGTTTAGAGGTCAGAATCACTGTTTTATGTGGGAAAACACTGTTTTAGGCTGGAAACAGCGTTTTTTGCCGTTAAAGGCTGTTTGGATGGAGAAACAGTGTTTTATCTGCCAAAATGCTGTTTATAGGTGGAATCACTGTTTTATGTTGCAAAATGCTGTTTGGAGAGAGAAACACTGTTTTATGTGGCAAAATGCTGTTTGGAGAGAGAAACACTATTTTATGTGGCAAAATGCTGTTTTGTGGTGGAATCACTGTTTTATGTGGCAAAACGCTGTTTTGGGCTGGAAACAGCGTTTTTTGCCGTTAAAGGCTGTTTGGATGGAGAAACAGTGTTTTATCTGCCAAAATGCTGTTTATAGGTGGATTCACTGTTTTATGTGGCAAAATGCTGTTTCTGGCTGGAAACAGCGTTTTTTGCCTCTAAAGGTTGTTTAGAGGTCAGAATTACTGTTTTATGTGGCAAATCACTGTTTTAGGCTGGAAACAGCGTTTTTTGCCGTTAAAGGCTGTTTGGATGGAGAAACAGTGTTTTATCTGCCAAAATGCTGTTTATAGGTGGAATCACTGTTTTATGTGGCAAAATGCTGTTTGGAGAGAGAAATACTGTTTTATGTGGCAAAATGCTGTTTGGAGAGAGAAACACTGTTTTATGTGGCAAAATGCTGTTTGGAGAGAGAAACACTGTTTTATGTGGCAAAATGCTGTTTTGTGGTGGAATGACTGTTTTATGTGGCAAAATGCTGTTTTGGGGTGGAATGACTGTTTTATGTGGCAAAATGCTGTTTTGTGGTGGAATCACTGTTTTATGTGGCAAAATGCTGTTTTGGGGTGGAATGACTGTTTTATGTGGCAAAATGCTGTTTATGGCTGGAAACGGCATTTTTTGCCTTTAAAGGCTGTTTTGATGGAGAAACAGTGTTTCATCTGCCAAAATGCTGTTTATAGGTGGAATCACTGTTTTATGTGGCAAAATGCTGTTTGGAGAGAGAAACACTGTTTTATGTGGCAAAATACTGTTTTGTGGTGGAATGACTGTTTTATGTGGCAAAATGCTGTTTGGAGAGAGAAACACTGTTTAATGTGGCAAAATGCTGTTTTGTGGTGGAATCACTGTTTTATGTGGCAAAATCCTGTTTGGAGAGAGACACACTGTATTATGTGGCAAAATGCTGTTTTGTGGTGGAATCACTGTTTTATGTGGCAAAACGCTGTTTTGGGCTAGAAACAGCGTTTTTTGCCGTTAAAGGCTGTTTGGATGGAGAAACAGTGTTTTATCTGCCAAAATGCTGTTTATAGGTGGATTCACTGTTTTATGTGGCAAAATGCTGTTTCTGGCTGGAAACAGCGTTTTTTGCCTCTAAAGGTTGTTTAGAGGTCAGAATCACTGTTTTATGTGGGAAAACACTGTTTTAGGCTGGAAACAGCGTTTTTTGCCGTTAAAGGCTGTTTGGATGGAGAAACAGTGTTTTATCTGCCAAAATGCTGTTTATAGGTGGAATCACTGTTTTATGTTGCAAAATGCTGTTTGGAGAGAGAAACACTGTTTTATGTGGCAAAATGCTGTTTGGAGAGAGAAACACTATTTTATGTGGCAAAATGCTGTTTTGTGGTGGAATCACTGTTTTATGTGGCAAAACGCTGTTTTGGGCTGGAAACAGCGTTTTTTGCCGTTAAAGGCTGTTTGGATGGAGAAACAGTGTTTTATCTGCCAAAATGCTGTTTATAGGTGGATTCACTGTTTTATGTGGCAAAATGCTGTTTCTGGCTGGAAACAGCGTTTTTTGCCTCTAAAGGTTGTTTAGAGGTCAGAATTACTGTTTTATGTGGCAAATCACTGTTTTAGGCTGGAAACAGCGTTTTTTGCCGTTAAAGGCTGTTTGGATGGAGAAACAGTGTTTTATCTGCCAAAATGCTGTTTATAGGTGGAATCACTGTTTTATGTGGCAAAATGCTGTTTGGAGAGAGAAATACTGTTTTATGTGGCAAAATGCTGTTTGGAGAGAGAAACACTGTTTTATGTGGCAAAATGCTGTTTGGAGAGAGAAACACTGTTTTATGTGGCAAAATGCTGTTTTGTGGTGGAATGACTGTTTTATGTGGCAAAATGCTGTTTTGGGGTGGAATGACTGTTTTATGTGGCAAAATGCTGTTTTGTGGTGGAATCACTGTTTTATGTGGCAAAATGCTGTTTTGGGGTGGAATGACTGTTTTATGTGGCAAAATGCTGTTTATGGCTGGAAACGGCATTTTTTGCCTTTAAAGGCTGTTTTGATGGAGAAACAGTGTTTCATCTGCCAAAATGCTGTTTATAGGTGGAATCACTGTTTTATGTGGCAAAATGCTGTTTGGAGAGAGAAACACTGTTTTATGTGGCAAAATACTGTTTTGTGGTGGAATGACTGTTTTATGTGGCAAAATGCTGTTTGGAGAGAGAAACACTGTTTAATGTGGCAAAATGCTGTTTTGTGGTGGAATCACTGTTTTATGTGGCAAAATCCTGTTTGGAGAGAGACACACTGTATTATGTGGCAAAATGCTGTTTTGTGGTGGAATCACTGTTTTATGTGGCAAAATACTGTTTTGGGGTGGAATGACTGTTTTATGTGGCAAAATGCTGTTTCTGGCTGGAAACAGCGTTTTTTGCGTTTAAAAGCAGTTTGGAGGCAGAATCACTGTTTTATGTGGCCAAATGCTGTTTGGAGAGAGAAACACTGTTTTATGTGGCAAAATGCTGTTTGGAGAGAGAAACACTGTTTTATGTGGCAAAATGCTGTTTTGTGGTGGAATGACTGTTTTATGTGGCAAAATGCTGTTTTGGGGTGGAATGACTGTTTTATGTGGCAAAATGCTGTTTGGAGAGAGAAACACTGTTTTATGTGGCAAAATGCTGTTTTGGGGTGGAATGATTGTTTTATGTGGCAAAATGCTGTTTGGAGAGAGAAACACTGTTTTATGTGGCAAAATGCTGTTTTATGGTGGAATCACTGTTTTATGTGGCAAAATGCTGTTTTGGGGTGGAATGACTGTTTTATGTGGCAAAATGCTGTTTGGAGAGAGAAACACTGTTTTATGTGGCAAAATGCTGTTTTGTGGTGGAATCACTGTTTTATGTGGCAAAATGCTGTTTTGGGGTGGAATGACTGTTTTATGTGGCAAAATGCTGTTTCTGGCTGGAAACGGCATTTTTTGCCTTTAAAGGCTGTTTTGATGGAGAAACAGTGTTTCATCTGCCAAAATGCTGTTTATAGGTGGAATCACTGTTTTATGTGGTAAAATGCTGTTTGGAGAGAGAAACACTGTTTTATGTGGCAAAATACTGTTTTGTGGTGGAATGACTGTTTTATGTGGCAAAATGCTGTTTGGAGATAGAAACACTGTTTAATGTGGCAAAATGCTGTTTTGTGGTGGAATCACTGTTTTATGTGGCAAAATCCTGTTTGGAGAGAGACACACTGTATTATGTGGCAAAATGCTGTTTTGTGGTGGAATCACTGTTTTATGTGGCAAAATACTGTTTTGGGGTGGAATGACTGTTTTATGTGGCAAAATGCTGTTTCTGGCTGGAAACAGCGTTTTTTGCGTTTAAAAGCAGTTTGGAGGCAGAATCACTGTTTTATGTGGCCAAATGCTGTTTGGAGAGAGAAACACTGTTTTATGTGGCAAAATGCTGTTTGGAGAGAGAAACACTGTTTTATGTGGCAAAATGCTGTTTTGTGGTGGAATGACTGTTTTATGTGGCAAAATGCTGTTTGGAGAGAGAAACACTGTTTTATGTGGCAAAATGCTGTTTGGAGAGAGAAACACTATTTTATGTGGCAAAATGCTGTTTCGGGCTGGAAACGGCATTTTTTGCCTTTCAAGGCTGTTTGGATGGAGAAACAGTGTTTTATCTGCCAAAATGCTGTTTATAGGTGGAATCACTGTTTTATGTGGCAAAATGCTGTTTGGAGAGAGAAACACTGTTTTATGTGGCAAAATGCTGTTTGGAGAGAGAAACACTATTTTATGTGGCAAAATGCTGTTTTGTGGTGGAATCACTGTTTTATGTGGCAAAACGCTGTTTTGGGCTGGAAACAGCGTTTTTTGCCGTTAAAGGCTGTTTGGATGGAGAAACAGTATTTTATCTGCCAAAATGCTGTTTATAGGTGGATTCACTGTTTTATGTGGCAAAATGCTGTTTCTGGCTGGAAACAGCGTTTTTTGCCTCTAAAAGTTGTTTGGAGGTCAGAATCACTGTTTTATGTGGCAAAACGCTGTTTTAGGCTGGAAACAGCGTTTTTTGCCGTTAAAGGCTGTTTGGATGGAGAAACAGTGTTTTATCTGCCAAAATGCTGTTTATAGGTGGAATCACTGTTTTACGTGGCAAAATGCTGTTTGGAGAGAGAAACACTGTTTTATGTGGCAAAATGCTGTTTGGAGAGAGAAACACTATTTTATGTGGCAAAATGCTGTTTTGTGGTGGAATCACTGTTTTATGTGGCAAAACGCTGTTTCTGGCTGGAAACAGCGTTTTTTGCCTCTAAAAGTTGTTTGGAGGCAGAATCACTGTTTTATGTGGCAAAACGCTGTTTGGAAAGAGAAACACTATTTTATGTGGTAAAATGCTGTTTTGTGGTGGAATCACTGTTTTATGTGGCAAAACGCTGTGTGCCCCAAAAGTGACCCCAAAGTTCAAAAGGTCACCAATGTTAAGTCAATGACGGCCTTCTCATCAACTTTACTGAGGCCTTTTCAGCCATGCAAGTCCCGATTGACTTGCAACCACTTTTGCCTGAAAGCTGGTGTCCCACCGAACATGTGAGTTCAAAGTTGTCATCCTAGGACCACAGGAAGTGCCCCAAAAGTGACCCCAAAGTTCAAAAGGTCACCAATGTTAAGTCAATGACGGCCTTCTCATCAACTTTACTGAGGCCTTTTCAGCCATGCAAGTCCCGATTTACTTGAAACCACTTTTGCCTGAAAGCTGGCCACCCACCGAACGAGTGAGTCCAATTTTGTCCTTCTAGGACCACAGGAAGTGCCCCAAAAGTGACCCCAAAGTTCAAAAGGTCACCAATGTTAAGTCAATGACGGCCTTCTCATCAACTTTACTGAGGCCTTTTCAGCCATGCAAGTCCCGATTGACTTGCAACCACTTTTGCCTGAAAGCTGGCGTCCCACCGAACATGTGAGTTCAAAGTTGTCATCCTAGGACCACAGGAAGTGCCCCAAAAGTGACCCCAAAGTTCAAAAGTTGGCCAATGTATGAGGAACAAATTTACTGAGGCCTTTTCAGCCATGCAAGTCCCGATTGACTTGCAACCACTTTTGCCTGATAGCTGGCGTCCCACCGAACGTGTGAGTTCAATTTTGTCCTTCTCGGACCACAGGAAGTGCCCCAAAAGTGACCCCAAAGTTCAAAAGGTCACCAATGTTAAGTCAATGACGGCCTTTTCATACACTTTACTGAGGCCTTTTCAGCCATGCAAGTCCCGAATGACTTGCAACCACTCTTGCCTGAAAGCTGGCCACCCACCGAACGAGTGAGTCCAATTTTGTCCTTCTAGGACCACAGGAAGTGCCCCAAAAGTGACCCCAAAGTTCAAAAGGTCACCAATGTTAAGTCAATGACGGCCTTCTCATCAACTTTACTGAGGCCTTTTCAGCCATGCAAGTCCCGATTTACTTGAAACCACTTTTGCCTGAAAGCTGGCCACCCACCGAACGAGTGAATCCAATTTTGTCCTTCTAGGACCACAGGAAGTGCCCCAAAAGTGACCCCAAAGTTCAAAAGGTCACCAATGTTAAGTCAATGACGGCCTTCTCATCAACTTTACTGAGGCCTTTTCAGCCATGCAAGTCCCGATTGACTTGCAACCACTTTTGCCTGAAAGCTGGCGTCCCACCGAACATGTGAGTTCAAAGTTGTCATCCTAGGACCACAGGAAGTGCCCCAAAAGTGACCCCAAAGTTCAAAAGTTGGCCAATGTATGAGGAACAAATTTACTGAGGCCTTTTCAGCCATGCAAGTCCCGATTGACTTGCAACCACTTTTGCCTGATAGCTGGCGTCCCACCGAACGTGTGAGTTCAATTTTGTCCTTCTCGGACCACAGGAAGTGCCCCAAAAGTGACCCCAAAGTTCAAAAGGTCACCAATGTTAAGTCAATGACGGCCTTTTCATACACTTTACTGAGGCCTTTTCAGCCATGCAAGTCCCGATTGACTTGCAACCACTCTTGCCTGAAAGCTGGCCACCCACCGAACGAGTGAGTCCAATTTTGTCCTTCTAGGACCACAGGAAGTGCCCCAAAAGTGACCCCAAAGTTCAAAAGGTCACCAATGTTAAGTCAATGACGGCCTTCTCATCAACTTTACTGAGGCCTTTTCAGCCATGCAAGTCCCGATTTACTTGAAACCACTTTTGCCTGAAAGCTGGCCACCCACCGAACGAGTGAGTCCAATTTTGTCCTTCTAGGACCACAGGAAGTGCCCCAAAAGTGACCCCAAAGTTCAAAAGGTCACCAATGTTAAGTCAATGACGGCCTTCTCATCAACTTTACTGAGGCCTTTTCAGCCATGCAAGTCCCGATTGACTTGCAACCACTTTTGCCTGAAAGCTGGCGTCCCACCGAACATGTGAGTTCAAAGTTGTCATCCTAGGACCACAGGAAGTGCCCCAAAAGTGAGCCCAAAGTTCAAAAGTTGGCCAATGTATGAGGAACAAATTTACTGAGGCCTTTTCAGCCATGCAAGTCCCGATTGACTTGCAACCACTTTTGCCTGATAGCTGGCGTCCCACCGAACGTGTGAGTTCAATTTTGTCCTTCTCGGACCACAGGAAGTGCCCCAAAAGTGACCCCAAAGTTCAAAAGGTCACCAATGTTAAGTCAATGACGGCCTTTTCATACACTTTACTGAGGCCTTTTCAGCCATGCAAGTCCCGATTGACTTGCAACCACTCTTGCCTGAAAGCTGGCCACCCACCGAACGAGTGAGTCCAATTTTGTCCTTCTAGGACCACAGGAAGTGCCCCAAAAGTGACCCCAAAGTTCAAAAGGTCACCAATGTTAAGTCAATGACGGCCTTCTCATCAACTTTACTGAGGCCTTTTCAGCCATGCTTGTCCCGATTTACTTGAAACCACTTTTGCCTGAAAGCTGGCCACCCACCGAACGAGTGAGTCCAATTTTGTCCTTCTAGGACCACAGGAAGTGCCCCAAAAGTGACCCCAAAGTTCAAAAGGTCACCAATGTTAAGTCAATGACGGCCTTCTCATCAACTTTACTGAGGCCTTTTCAGCCATGCAAGTCCCGATTGACTTGCAACCACTTTTGCCTGAAAGCTGGCGTCCCACCGAACATGTGAGTTCAAAGTTGTCATCCTAGGACCACAGGAAGTGCCCCAAAAGTGACCCCAAAGTTCAAAAGTTGGCCAATGTATGAGGAACAAATTTACTGAGGCCTTTTCAGCCATGCAAGTCCCGATTGACTTGCAACCACTTTTGCCTGATAGCTGGCGTCCCACCGAACGTGTGAGTTCAATTTTGTCCTTCTCGGACCACAGGAAGTGCCCCAAAAGTGACCCCAAAGTTCAAAAGGTCACCAATGTTAAGTCAATGACGGCCTTTTCATACACTTTACTGAGGCCTTTTCAGCCATGCAAGTCCCGATTGACTTGCAACCACTCTTGCCTGAAAGCTGGCCACCCACCGAACGAGTGAGTCCAATTTTGTCCTTCTAGGACCACAGGAAGTGCCCCAAAAGTGACCCCAAAGTTCAAAAGGTCACCAATGTTAAGTCAATGACGGCCTTCTCATCAACTTTACTGAGGCCTTTTCAGCCATGCAAGTCCCGATTTACTTGAAACCACTTTTGCCTGAAAGCTGGCCACCCACCGAACGAGTGAGTCCAATTTTGTCCTTCTAGGACCACAGGAAGTGCCCCAAAAGTGACCCCAAAGTTCAAAAGGTCACCAATGTTAAGTCAATGACGGCCTTCTCATCAACTTTACTGAGGCCTTTTCAGCCATGCAAGTCCCGATTGACTTGCAACCACTTTTGCCTGAAAGCTGGCGTCCCACCAAACATGTGAGTTCAAAGTTGTCATCCTAGGACCACAGGAAGTGCCCCAAAAGTGACCCCAAAGTTCAAAAGTTGGCCAATGTATGAGGAACAAATTTACTGAGGCCTTTTCAGCCATGCAAGTCCCGATTGACTTGCAACCACTTTTGCCTGATAGCTGGCGTCCCACCGAACGTGTGAGTTCAATTTTGTCCTTCTCGGACCACAGGAAGTGCCCCAAAAGTGACCCCAAAGTTCAAAAGGTCACCAATGTTAAGTCAATGACGGCCTTTTCATACACTTTACTGAGGCCTTTTCAGCCATGCAAGTCCCGATTGACTTGCAACCACTCTTGCCTGAAAGCTGGCCACCCACCGAACGAGTGAGTCCAATTTTGTCCTTCTAGGACCACAGGAAGTGCCCCAAAAGTGACCCCAAAGTTCAAAAGGTCACCAATGTTAAGTCAATGACGGCCTTCTCATCAACTTTACTGAGGCCTTTTCAGCCATGCAAGTCCCGATTTACTTGAAACCACTTTTGCCTGAAAGCTGGCCACCCACCGAACGAGTGAGTCCAATTTTGTCCTTCTAGGAACACAGGAAGTGCCCCAAAAGTGACCCCAAAGTTCAAAAGGTCACCAATGTTAAGTCAATGACGGCCTTCTCATCAACTTTACTGAGGCCTTTTCAGCCATGCAAGTCCCGATTGACTTGCAACCACTTTTGCCTGAAAGCTGGCGTCCCACCGAACATGTGAGTTCAAAGTTGTCATCCTAGGACCACAGGAAGTGCCCCAAAAGTGACCCCAAAGTTCAAAAGTTGGCCAATGTATGAGGAACAAATTTACTGAGGCCTTTTCAGCCATGCAAGTCCCGATTGACTTGCAACCACTTTTGCCTGATAGCTGGCGTCCCACCGAACGTGTGAGTTCAATTTTGTCCTTCTCGGACCACAGGAAGTGCCCCAAAAGTGACCCCAAAGTTCAAAAGGTCACCAATGTTAAGTCAATGACGGCCTTTTCATACACTTTACTGAGGCCTTTTCAGCCATGCAAGTCCCGATTGACTTGCAACCACTCTTGCCTGAAAGCTGGCCACCCACCGAACGAGTGAGTCCAATTTTGTCCTTCTAGGACCACAGGAAGTGCCCCAAAAGTGACCCCAAAGTTCAAAAGGTCACCAATGTTAAGTCAATGACGGCCTTCTCATCAACTTTACTGAGGCCTTTTCAGCCATGCTTGTCCCGATTTACTTGAAACCACTTTTGCCTGAAAGCTGGCCACCCACCGAACGAGTGAGTCCAATTTTGTCCTTCTAGGACCACAGGAAGTGCCCCAAAAGTGACCCCAAAGTTCAAAAGGTCACCAATGTTAAGTCAATGACGGCCTTCTCATCAACTTTACTGAGGCCTTTTCAGCCATGCAAGTCCCGATTGACTTGCAACCACTTTTGCCTGAAAGCTGGCGTCCCACCGAACATGTGAGTTCAAAGTTGTCATCCTAGGACCACAGGAAGTGCCCCAAAAGTGACCCCAAAGTTCAAAAGTTGGCCAATGTATGAGGAACAAATTTACTGAGGCCTTTTCAGCCATGCAAGTCCCGATTGACTTGCAACCACTTTTGCCTGATAGCTGGCGTCGCACCGAACGTGTGAGTTAAATTTTGTCCTTCTCGGACCACAGGAAGTGCCCCAAAAGTGACCCCAAAGTTCAAAAGGTCACCAATGTTAAGTCAATGACGGCCTTTTCATACACTTTACTGAGGCCTTTTCAGCCATGCAAGTCCCGATTGACTTGCAACCACTCTTGCCTGAAAGCTGGCCACCCACCGAACGAGTGAGTCCAATTTTGTCCTTCTAGGACCACAGGAAGTGCCCCAAAAGTGACCCCAAAGTTCAAAAGTTCACCAATGTTAAGTCAATGACGGCCTTCTCATCAACTTTACTGAGGCCTTTTCAGCCATGCAAGTCCCGATTTACTTGCAACCACTTTTGCCTGAAAGCTGGCCACCCACCGAACGAGTGAGTCCAATTTTGTCCTTCTAGGACCACAGGAAGTGCCCCAAAAGTGACCCCAAAGTTCAAAAGGTCACCAATGTTAAGTCAATGACGGCCTTCTCATCAACTTTACTGAGGCCTTTTCAGCCATGCAAGTCCCGATTGACTTGCAACCACTTTTGCCTGAAAGCTGGCGTCCCACCGAACATGTGAGTTCAAAGTTGTCATCCTAGGACCACAGGAAGTGCCCCAAAAGTGACCCCAAAGTTCAAAAGGTGGCCAATGTATGAGGAACAAATTTACTGAGGCCTTTTCAGACATGCAAGTCCCGATTGACTTGCAACCACTTTTGCCTGATAGCTGGCGTCCCACCGAACGTGTGAGTTCAATTTTGTCCTTCTCGGACCACAGGAAGTTCCCCAAAAGTGACCCCAAAGTTCAAAAGGTCACCAATGTTAAGTCAATGACGGCCTTCTCATCAACTTTACTGAGGCCTTTTCAGCCATGCAAGTCCCGATTGACTTGCAACCACTTTTGCCTGAAAGCTGGCGTCCCACCGAACATGTGAGTTCAAAGTTGTCATCCTAGGACCACAGGAAGTGCCCCAAAAGTGACCCCAAAGTTCAAAAGGTCACCAATGTTAAGTCAATGACGGCCTTCTCATCAACTTTACTGAGGCCTTTTCAGCCATGCAATGTCCCACTTTAATTGCAGTTTGGATGGAGAAACAGTGTTTTATCTGCCAAAATGCTTTTTATAGGTGGAATCACTGTTTTATGTGGCAAAATGCTGTTTCTGGCTGGAAACAGTGTTTTTTGCCTTTAAAGGCTGTTTGGATGGAGAAACAGTGTTTTATCTACCAAAATGCTGTTTATAGGTGGAATCACTGTTTTATGTGGCAAAATGCTCTTTCTGGCTGGAAACAGCGTTTTTTGTCTTTAAAGGCTGTTTGGATGGAGAAACAGTGTTTTATCTGCCAAAATGCTGTTTTGTGGTGGAATCACTGTTTTATGTGGCAAAACGCTGTTTTGGGCTAGAAACAGCGTTTTTTGCCGTTAAAGGCTGTTTGGATGGAGAAACAGTGTTTTATCTGCCAAAATGCTGTTTATAGGTGGATTCACTGTTTTATGTGGCAAAATGCTGTTTCTGGCTGCAAACAGCGTTTTTTGCCTCTAAAGGTTGTTTAGAGGTCAGAATCACTGTTTTATGTGGCAAAACACTGTTTTAGGCTGGAAACAGCGTTTTTTGCCGTTAAAGGCTGTTTGGATGGAGAAACAGTGTTTTATCTGCCAAAATGCTGTTTATAGGTGGAATCACTGTTTTATGTGGCAAAATGCTGTTTGGAGTGAGAAACACTATTTTATGTGGCAAAATGCTGTTTTGTGGTGGAATCACTGTTTTATGTGGCAAAACGCTGTTTTGGGCTAGAAACAGCGTTTTTTGCCGTTAAAGGCTGTTTGGATGGAGAAACAGTGTTTTATCTGCCAAAATGCTGTTTATAGGTGGATTCACTGTTTTATGTGGCAAAATGCTGTTTCTGGCTGCAAACAGCGTTTTTTGCCTCTAAAGGTTGTTTAGAGGTCAGAATCACTGTTTTATGTGGCAAAACACTGTTTTAGGCTGGAAACAGCGTTTTTTGCCGTTAAAGGCTGTTTGGATGGAGAAACAGTGTTTTATCTGCCAAAATGCTGTTTATAGGTGGAATCACTGTTTTATGTGGCAAAATGCTGTTTGGAGTGAGAAACACTATTTTATGTGGCAAAATGCTGTTTTGTGGTGGAATCACTGTTTTATGTGGCAAAACGCTGTTTTGGGCTAGAAACAGCGTTTTTTGCCGTTAAAGGCTGTTTGGATGGAGAAACAGTGTTTTATCTGCCAAAATGCTGTTTATAGGTGGAATCACTGTTTTATGTGGCAAAATGCTGTTTCTGGCTGCAAACAGCGTTTTTTGCCACTAAAGGTTGTTTAGAGGTCAGAATCACTGTTTTATGTGGCAAAACACTGTTTTAGGCTGGAAACAGCGTTTTTTGCCGTTAAAGGCTGTTTGGATGGAGAAACAGTGTTTTATCTGCCAAAATGCTGTTTATAGGTGGTTTCACTGTTTTATGTGGCAAAATGCTGTTTCTGGCTGGAAACAGCGTTTTTTGCCTCTAAAGGTTGTTTAGAGGTCAGAATCACTGTTTTATGTGGCAAAACACTGTTTTAGGCTGGAAACAGCGTTTTTTGCCGTTAAAGGCTGTTTGGATGGAGAAACAGTGTTTTATCTGCCAAAATGCTGTTTATAGGTGGAATCACTGTTTTATGTGGCAAAATGCTGTTTGGAGAGAGAAACACTGTTTTATGTGGCAAAATGCTGTTTGGAGAGAGAAACACTGTTTTATGTGGCAAAATGCTGTTTCTGGCTGGAAACAGCGTTTTTTGCCTCTAAAGGTTGTTTAGAGGTCAGAATCACTGTTTTATGTGGGAAAACACTGTTTTAGGCTGGAAACAGCGTTTTTTGCCGTTAAAGGCTGTTTGGATGGAGAAACAGTGTTTTATCTGCCAAAATGCTGTTTATAGGTGGAATCACTGTTTTATGTGGCAAAATGCTGTTTGGAGAGAGAAACACTGTTTTATGTGGCAAAATGCTGTTTTGTGGTGGAATCACTGTTTTATGTGGCAAAACGCTGTTTTGGGCTAGAAACAGCGTTTTTTGCCGTTAAAGGCTGTTTGGATGGAGAAACAGTGTTTTATCTGCCAAAATGCTGTTTATAGGTGGATTCACTGTTTTATGTGGCAAAATGCTGTTTCTGGCTGCAAACAGCGTTTTTTACCTCTAAAGGTTGTTTAGAGGTCAGAATCACTGTTTTATGTGGCAAAACACTGTTTTAGGCTGGAAACAGCGTTTTTTGCCGTTAAAGGCTGTTTGGATGGAGAAACAGTGTTTTATCTGCCAAAATGCTGTTTATAGGTGGAATCACTGTTTTATGTGGCAAAATGCTGTTTGGAGAGAGAAACACTGTTTTATGTGGCAAAATGCTGTTTTGTGGTGGAATCACTGTTTTATGTGGCAAAACGCTGTTTTGGGCTAGAAACAGCGTTTTTTGCCGTTAAAGGCTGTTTGGATGGAGAAACAGTGTTTTATCTGCCAAAATGCTGTTTATAGGTGGATTCACTGTTTTATGTGGCAAAATGCTGTTTCTGGCTGCAAACAGCGTTTTTTGCCTCTAAAGGTTGTTTAGAGGTCAGAATCACTGTTTTATGTGGCAAAACACTGTTTTAGGCTGGAAACAGCGTTTTTTGCCGTTAAAGGCTGTTTGGATGGAGAAACAGTGTTTTATCTGCCAAAATGCTGTTTATAGGTGGATTCACTGTTTTATGGGGCAAAATGCTTTTTCTGGCTGGAAACAGCGTTTTTTGCCTCTAAAGGTTGTTTAGAGGTCAGAATCACTGTTTTATGTGGGAAAACACTGTTTTAGGCTGGAAACAGCGTTTTTTGCCGTTAAAGGCTGTTTGGATGGAGAAACAGTGTTTTATCTGCCAAAATGCTGTTTATAGGTGGAATCACTGTTTTATGTGGCAAAATGCTGTTTGGAGAGAGAAACACTGTTTTATGTGGCAAAATGCTGTTTTGTGGTGGAATCACTGTTTTATGTGGCAAAACGCTGTTTTGGGCTAGAAACAGCGTTTTTTGCCGTTAAAGGCTGTTTGGATGGAGAAACAGTGTTTTATCTGCCAAAATGCTGTTTATAGGTGGATTCACTGTTTTATGTGGCAAAATGCTGTTTCTGGCTGCAAACAGCGTTTTTTACCTCTAAAGGTTGTTTAGAGGTCAGAATCACTGTTTTATGTGGCAAAACACTGTTTTAGGCTGGAAACAGCGTTTTTTGCCGTTAAAGGCTGTTTGGATGGAGAAACAGTGTTTTATCTGCCAAAATGCTGTTTATAGGTGGAATCACTGTTTTATGTGGCAAAATGCTGTTTGGAGAGAGAAACACTGTTTTATGTGGCAAAATGCTGTTTTGTGGTGGAATCACTGTTTTATGTGGCAAAACGCTGTTTTGGGCTAGAAACAGCGTTTTTTGCCGTTAAAGGCTGTTTGGATGGAGAAACAGTGTTTTATCTGCCAAAATGCTGTTTATAGGTGGAATCACTGTTTTATGTGGCAAAATGCTGTTTGGAGAGAGAAACACTGTTTTATGTGGCAAAATGCTGTTTTGTGGTGGAATCACTGTTTTATGTGTCAAAACGCTGTTTTGGGCTAGAAACAGCGTTTTTTGCCGTTAAAGGCTGTTTGGATGGAGAAACAGTGTTTTATCTGCCAAAATGCTGTTTATAGGTGGATTCACTGTTTTATGTGGCAAAATGCTGTTTCTGGCTGCAAACAGCGTTTTTTACCTCTAAAGGTTGTTTAGAGGTCAGAATCACTGTTTTATGTGGCAAAACACTGTTTTAGGCTGGAAACAGCGTTTTTTGCCGTTAAAGGCTGTTTGGATGGAGAAACAGTGTTTTATCTGCCAAAATGCTGTTTATAGGTGGAATCACTGTTTTATGTGGCAAAATGCTGTTTGGAGAGAGAAACACTGTTTTATGTGGCAAAATGCTGTTTTGTGGTGGAATCACTGTTTTATGTGGCAAAACGCTGTTTTGGGCTAGAAACAGCGTTTTTTGCCGTTAAAGGCTGTTTGGATGGAGAAACAGTGTTTTATCTGCCAAAATGCTGTTTATAGGTGGAATCACTGTTTTATGTGGCAAAATGCTGTTTGGAGAGAGAAACACTGTTTTATGTGGCAAAATGCTGTTTTGTGGTGGAATCACTGTTTTATGTGTCAAAACGCTGTTTTGGGCTAGAAACAGCGTTTTTTTGCCGTTAAAGGCTGTTTGGATGGAGAAACAGTGTTTTATCTGCCAAAATGCTGTTTATAGGTGGATTCACTGTTTTATGTGGCAAAATGCTGTTTCTGGCTGCAAACAGCGTTTTTTAC
Organism: Centroberyx gerrardi; assembly: GCF_048128805.1. Taxonomy (NCBI): domain Eukaryota; kingdom Metazoa; phylum Chordata; class Actinopteri; order Beryciformes; family Berycidae; genus Centroberyx; species Centroberyx gerrardi. The sequence continues at coordinate 25,658,489 of NC_136017.1, read as the reverse complement.
CTCTAAAGGTTGTTTAGAGGTCAGAATCACTGTTTTATGTGGCAAAACACTGTTTTAGGCTGGAAACAGCGTTTTTTGCCGTTAAAGGCTGTTTGGATGGAGAAACAGTGTTTTATCTGCCAAAATGCTGTTTATAGGTGGAATCACTGTTTTATGTGGCAAAATGCTGTTTGGAGAGAGAAACACTGTTTTATGTGGCAAAATGCTATTTGGAGAGAGAAACACTATTTTATGTGGCAAAATGCTGTTTTGTGGTGGAATCACTGTTTTATGTGGCAAAACGCTGTTTTGGGCTAGAAACAGCGTTTTTTGCCGTTAAAGGCTGTTTGGATGGAGAAACAGTGTTTTATCTGCCAAAATGCTGTTTATAGGTGGATTCACTGTTTTATGTGGCAAAATGCTGTTTCTGGCTGCAAACAGCGTTTTTTACCTCTAAAGGTTGTTTAGAGGTCAGAATCACTGTTTTATGTGGCAAAACACTGTTTTAGGCTGGAAACAGCGTTTTTTGCCGTTAAAGGCTGTTTGGATGGAGAAACAGTGTTTTATCTGCCAAATGCTGTTTATAGGTGGAATCACTGTTTTATGTGGCAAAATGCTGTTTTGGAGAGAGAAACACTGTTTTATGTGGCAAAATGCTGTTTGGAGAGAGAAACACTGTTTTATGTGGCAAAATGCTGTTTCTGGCTGGAAACAGCGTTTTTTTGCCTCTAAAGGTTGTTTAGAGGTCAGAATCACTGTTTTATGTGGGAAAACACTGTTTTAGGCTGGAAACAGCGTTTTTTGCCGTTAAAGGCTGTTTGGATGGAGAAACAGTGTTTTATCTGCCAAAATGCTGTTTATAGGTGGAATCACTGTTTTATGTGGCAAAATGCTGTTTGGAGAGAGAAACACTGTTTTATGTGGCAAAATGCTGTTTTGTGGTGGAATCACTGTTTTATGTGGCAAAACGCTGTTTTGGGCTAGAAACAGCGTTTTTTGCCGTTAAAGGCTGTTTGGATGGAGAAACAGTGTTTTATCTGCCAAAATGCTGTTTATAGGTGGATTCACTGTTTTATGTGGCAAAATGCTGTTTCTGGCTGCAAACAGCGTTTTTTACCTCTAAAGGTTGTTTAGAGGTCAGAATCACTGTTTTATGTGGCAAAACACTGTTTTAGGCTGGAAACAGCGTTTTTTGCCGTTAAAGGCTGTTTGGATGGAGAAACAGTGTTTTATCTGCCAAAATGCTGTTATAGGTGGATTCACTGTTTTATGTGGCAAAATGCTGTTTCTGGCTGGAAACAGCGTTTTTTGCCTCTAAAGGTTGTTTAGAGGTCAGAATCACTGTTTTATGTGGCAAAACACTGTTTTAGGCTGGAAACAGCGTTTTTTGCCGTTAAAGACTGTTTGGATGGAGAAACAGTGTTTTATCTGCCAAAATGCTGTTTATAGGTGGAATCACTGTTTTATGTGGCAAAATGCTGTTTGGAGAGAGAAACACTATTTTATGTGGCAAAATGCTGTTTTGTGGTGGAATCACTGTTTTATGTGTCAAAACGCTGTTTTGGGCTAGAAACAGCGTTTTTTGCCGTTAAAGGCTGTTTGGATGGAGAAACAGTGTTTTATCTGCCAAAATGCTGTTTATAGGTGGTTTCACTGTTTTATGTGGCAAAATGCTGTTTCTGGCTGGAAACAGCGTTTTTTGCCTCTAAAGGTTGTTTAGAGGTCAGAATCACTGTTTTATGTGGCAAAACACTGTTTTAGGCTGGAAACAGCGTTTTTTGCCGTTAAAGGCTGTTTGGATGGAGAAACAGTGTTTTATCTGCCAAAATGCTGTTTATAGGTGGAATCACTGTTTTATGTGGCAAAATGCTGTTTGGAGAGAGAAACACTGTTTTATGTGGCAAAATGCTGTTTGGAGAGAGAAACACTGTTTTATGTGGCAAAATGCTGTTTCTGGCTGGAAACAGCGTTTTTTGCCTCTAAAGGTTGTTTAGAGGTCAGAATCACTGTTTTATGTGGGAAAACACTGTTTTAGGCTGGAAACAGCGTTTTTTGCCGTTAAAGGCTGTTTGGATGGAGAAACAGTGTTTTATCTGCCAAAATGCTGTTTATAGGTGAATCACTGTTTTATGTGGCAAAATGCTGTTTGGAGAGAGAAACACTGTTTTATGTGGCAAAATGCTGTTTTGTGGTGGAATCACTGTTTTATGTGGCAAAACGCTGTTTTGGGCTAGAAACAGCGTTTTTTGCCGTTAAAGGCTGTTTGGATGGAGAAACAGTGTTTTATCTGCCAAAATGCTGTTTATAGGTGGAATCACTGTTTTATGTGGCAAAATGCTGTTTGGAGAGAGAAACACTGTTTTATGTGGCAAAATGCTGTTTTGTGGTGGAATCACTGTTTTATGTGGCAAAACGCTGTTTTGGGCTAGAAACAGCGTTTTTTGCCGTTAAAGGCTGTTTGGATGGAGAAACAGTGTTTTATCTGCCAAAATGCTGTTTATAGGTGGATTCACTGTTTTATGTGGCAAAATGCTGTTTCTGGCTGCAAACAGCGTTTTTTACCTCTAAAGGTTGTTTAGAGGTCAGAATCACTGTTTTATGTGGCAAAACACTGTTTTAGGCTGGAAACAGCGTTTTTTGCCGTTAAAGGCTGTTTGGATGGAGAAACAGTGTTTTATCTGCCAAAATGCTGTTTATAGGTGGAATCACTGTTTTATGTGGCAAAATGCTGTTTGGAGAGAGAAACACTGTTTTATGTGGCAAAATGCTATTTGGAGAGAGAAACACTATTTTATGTGGCAAAATGCTGTTTTGTGGTGGAATCACTGTTTTATGTGGCAAAACGCTGTTTTGGGCTAGAAACAGCGTTTTTTGCCGTTAAAGGCTGTTTGGATGGAGAAACAGTGTTTTATCTGCCAAAATGCTGTTTATAGGTGGATTCACTGTTTTATGTGGCAAAATGCTGTTTCTGGCTGCAAACAGCGTTTTTTACCTCTAAAGGTTGTTTAGAGGTCAGAATCACTGTTTTATGTGGCAAAACACTGTTTTAGGCTGGAAACAGCGTTTTTTTGCCGTTAAAGGCTGTTTGGATGGAGAAACAGTGTTTTATCTGCCAAAATGCTGTTTATAGGTGGAATCACTGTTTTATGTGGCAAAATGCTGTTTGGAGAGAGAAACACTGTTTTATGTGGCAAAATGCTGTTTGGAGAGAGAAACACTGTTTTATGTGGCAAAATGCTGTTTCTGGCTGGAAACAGCGTTTTTTGCCTCTAAAGGTTGTTTAGAGGTCAGAATCACTGTTTTATGTGGGAAAACACTGTTTTAGGCTGGAAACAGCGTTTTTTGCCGTTAAAGGCTGTTTGGATGGAGAAACAGTGTTTTATCTGCCAAAATGCTGTTTATAGGTGGAATCACTGTTTTATGTGGCAAAATGCTGTTTGGAGAGAGAAACACTGTTTTATGTGGCAAAATGCTGTTTTGTGGTGGAATCACTGTTTTATGTGGCAAAACGCTGTTTTGGGCTAGAAACAGCGTTTTTTGCCGTTAAAGGCTGTTTGGATGGAGAAACAGTGTTTTATCTGCCAAAATGCTGTTTATAGGTGGATTCACTGTTTTATGTGGCAAAATGCTGTTTCTGGCTGCAAACAGCGTTTTTTACCTCTAAAGGTTGTTTAGAGGTCAGAATCACTGTTTTATGTGGCAAAACACTGTTTTAGGCTGGAAACAGCGTTTTTTGCCGTTAAAGGCTGTTTGGATGGAGAAACAGTGTTTTATCTGCCAAAATGCTGTTTATAGGTGGATTCACTGTTTTATGTGGCAAAATGCTGTTTCTGGCTGGAAACAGCGTTTTTTGCCTCTAAAGGTTGTTTAGAGGTCAGAATCACTGTTTTATGTGGCAAAACACTGTTTTAGGCTGGAAACAGCGTTTTTTGCCGTTAAAGACTGTTTGGATGGAGAAACAGTGTTTTATCTGCCAAAATGCTGTTTATAGGTGGAATCACTGTTTTATGTGGCAAAATGCTGTTTGGAGAGAGAAACACTATTTTATGTGGCAAAATGCTGTTTTGTGGTGGAATCACTGTTTTATGTGTCAAAACGCTGTTTTGGGCTAGAAACAGCGTTTTTTGCCGTTAAAGGCTGTTTGGATGGAGAAACAGTGTTTTATCTGCCAAAATGCTGTTTATAGGTGGTTTCACTGTTTTATGTGGCAAAATGCTGTTTCTGGCTGGAAACAGCGTTTTTTGCCTCTAAAGGTTGTTTAGAGGTCAGAATCACTGTTTTATGTGGCAAAACACTGTTTTAGGCTGGAAACAGCGTTTTTTGCCGTTAAAGGCTGTTTGGATGGAGAAACAGTGTTTTATCTGCCAAAATGCTGTTTATAGGTGGAATCACTGTTTTATGTGGCAAAATGCTGTTTGGAGAGAGAAACACTGTTTTATGTGGCAAAATGCTGTTTGGAGAGAGAAACACTGTTTTATGTGGCAAAATGCTGTTTCTGGCTGGAAACAGCGTTTTTTGCCTCTAAAGGTTGTTTAGAGGTCAGAATCACTGTTTTATGTGGGAAAACACTGTTTTAGGCTGGAAACAGCGTTTTTTGCCGTTAAAGGCTGTTTGGATGGAGAAACAGTGTTTTATCTGCCAAAATGCTGTTTATAGGTGGAATCACTGTTTTATGTGGCAAAATGCTGTTTGGAGAGAGAAACACTGTTTTATGTGGCAAAATGCTGTTTTGTGGTGGAATCACTGTTTTATGTGGCAAAACGCTGTTTTGGGCTAGAAACAGCGTTTTTTGCCGTTAAAGGCTGTTTGGATGGAGAAACAGTGTTTTATCTGCCAAAATGCTGTTTATAGGTGGAATCACTGTTTTATGTGGCAAAATGCTGTTTGGAGAGAGAAACACTGTTTTATGTGGCAAAATGCTGTTTTGTGGTGGAATCACTGTTTTATGTGGCAAAACGCTGTTTTGGGCTAGAAACAGCGTTTTTTTGCCGTTAAAGGCTGTTTGGATGGAGAAACAGTGTTTTATCTGCCAAAATGCTGTTTATAGGTGGATTCACTGTTTTATGTGGCAAAATGCTGTTTCTGGCTGCAAACAGCGTTTTTTACCTCTAAAGGTTGTTTAGAGGTCAGAATCACTGTTTTATGTGGCAAAACACTGTTTTAGGCTGGAAACAGCGTTTTTTGCCGTTAAAGGCTGTTTGGATGGAGAAACAGTGTTTTATCTGCCAAAATGCTGTTTATAGGTGGAATCACTGTTTTATGTGGCAAAATGCTGTTTGGAGAGAGAAACACTGTTTTATGTGGCAAAATGCTATTTGGAGAGAGAAACACTATTTTATGTGGCAAAATGCTGTTTTGTGGTGGAATCACTGTTTTATGTGGCAAAACGCTGTTTTGGGCTAGAAACAGCGTTTTTTGCCGTTAAAGGCTGTTTGGATGGAGAAACAGTGTTTTATCTGCCAAAATGCTGTTTATAGGTGGATTCACTGTTTTATGTGGCAAAATGCTGTTTCTGGCTGCAAACAGCGTTTTTTACCTCTAAAGGTTGTTTAGAGGTCAGAATCACTGTTTTATGTGGCAAAACACTGTTTTAGGCTGGAAACAGCGTTTTTTGCCGTTAAAGGCTGTTTGGATGGAGAAACAGTGTTTTATCTGCCAAAATGCTGTTTATAGGTGGAATCACTGTTTTATGTGGCAAAATGCTGTTTGGAGAGAGAAACACTGTTTTATGTGGCAAAATGCTGTTTGGAGAGAGAAACACTGTTTTATGTGACAAAATGCTGTTTCTGGCTGGAAACAGCGTTTTTTGCCTCTAAAGGTTGTTTAGAGGTCAGAATCACTGTTTTATGTGGGAAAACACTGTTTTAGGCTGGAAACAGCGTTTTTTGCCGTTAAAGGCTGTTTGGATGGAGAAACAGTGTTTTATCTGCCAAAATGCTGTTTATAGGTGGAATCACTGTTTTATGTGGCAAAATGCTGTTTGGAGAGAGAAACACTGTTTTATGTGGCAAAATGCTGTTTTGTGGTGGAATCACTGTTTTATGTGGCAAAACGCTGTTTTGGGCTAGAAACAGCGTTTTTTGCCGTTAAAGGCTGTTTGGATGGAGAAACAGTGTTTTATCTGCCAAAATGCTGTTTATAGGTGGATTCACTGTTTTATGTGGCAAAATGCTGTTTCTGGCTGCAAACAGCGTTTTTTGCCTCTAAAGGTTGTTTAGAGGTCAGAATCACTGTTTTATGTGGCAAAACACTGTTTTAGGCTGGAAACAGCGTTTTTTGCCGTTAAAGGCTGTTTGGATGGAGAAACAGTGTTTTATCTGCCAAAATGCTGTTTATAGGTGGAATCACTGTTTTATGTGGCAAAATGCTATTTGGAGAGAGAAACACTATTTTATGTGGCAAAATGCTGTTTTGTGGTGGAATCACTGTTTTATGTGGCAAAACGCTGTTTTGGGCTAGAAACAGCGTTTTTTGCCGTTAAAGGCTGTTTGGATGGAGAAACAGTGTTTTATCTGCCAAAATGCTGTTTATAGGTGGATTCACTGTTTTATGTGGCAAAATGCTGTTTCTGGCTGCAAACAGCGTTTTTTGCCTCTAAAGGTTGTTTAGAGGTCAGAATCACTGTTTTATGTGGCAAAACACTGTTTTAGGCTGGAAACAGCGTTTTTTGCCGTTAAAGGCTGTTTGGATGGAGAAACAGTGTTTTATCTGCCAAAATGCTGTTTATAGGTGGAATCACTGTTTTATGTGGCAAAATGCTGTTTCTGGCTGGAAACAGCGTTTTTTGCCTCTAAAGGTTGTTTAGAGGTCAGAATCACTGTTTTATGTGGCAAAACACTGTTTTAGGCTGGAAACAGCATTTTTTGCCGTTAAAGGCTGTTTGGATGGAGAAACAGTGTTTTATCTGCCAAAATGCTGTTTATAGGTGGAATCACTGTTTTATGTGGCAAAATGCTGTTTGGAGAGAGAAACACTATTTTATGTGGCAAAATGCTGTTTTGTGGTGGAATCACTGTTTTATGTGTCAAAACGCTGTTTTGGGCTAGAAACAGCGTTTTTTGCCGTTAAAGGCTGTTTGGATGGAGAAACAGTGTTTTATCTGCCAAAATGCTGTTTATAGGTGGATTCACTGTTTTATGTGGCAAAATCCTGTTTCTGGCTGCAAACAGCGTTTTTTGCCTCTAAAGGTTGTTTAGAGGTCAGAATCACTGTTTTATGTGGCAAAACACTGTTTTAGGCTGGAAACAGCGTTTTTTGCCGTTAAAGGCTGTTTGGATGGAGAAACAGTGTTTTATCTGCCAAAATGCTGTTTATAGGTGGATTCACTGTTTTATGTGGCAAAATGCTGTTTTGTTGTGGAATCACTGTTTTATGTGGCAAAACGCTGTTTTGGGCTAGAAACAGCGTTTTTTGCCGTTAAAGCCTGTTTGGATGGAGAAACAGTGTTTTATCTGCCAAAATGCTGTTTATAGGTGGATTCACTGTTTTATGTGGCAAAATGCTGTTTCTGGCTGGAAACAGCGTTTTTTGCCTCTAAAGGTTGTTTAGAGGTCAGAATCACTGTTTTATGTGGCAAAACACTGTTTTACGCTGGAAACAGCGTTTTTTGCCGTTAAAGGCTGTTTGGATGGAGAAACAGTGTTTTATCTGCCAAAATGCTGTTTATAGGTGGAATCACTGTTTTATGTGGCAAAATGCTGTTTGGAGAGAGAAACACTGTTTTATGTGGCAAAATGCTGTTTTGTGGTGGAATCACTGTTTTATGTGTCAAAACGCTGTTTTGGGCTAGAAACAGCGTTTTTTGCCGTTAAAGGCTGTTTGGATGGAGAAACAGTGTTTTATCTGCCAAAATGCTGTTTATAGGTGGATTCACTGTTTTATGTGGCAAAATGCTGTTTCTGGCTGCAAACAGCGTTTTTTGCCTCTAAAGGTTGTTTAGAGGTCAGAATCACTGTTTTATGTGGCAAAACACTGTTTTAGGCTGGAAACAGCGTTTTTTGCCGTTAAAGGCTGTTTGGATGGATAAACAGTGTTTTATCTGCCAAAATGCTGTTTATAGGTGGATTCACTGTTTTATGTGGCAAAATGCTGTTTCTGGCTGGAAACAGCGTTTTTTGCCTCTAAAGGTTGTTTAGAGGTCAGAATCACTGTTTTATGTGGCAAAATGCTGTTTGGAAAGAGAAACACTGTTTTATGTGGCAAAATGCTGTTTGGAGAGAGAAACACTATTTTATGTGGCAAAATGCTGTTTTGTGGTGGAATCACTGTTTTATGTGGCAAAACGCTGTTTTGGGCTGGAAACAGCGTTTTTTGCCGTTAAAGGCTGTTTGGATGGAGAAACAGTGTTTTATCTGCCAAAATGCTGTTTATAGGTGGATTCACTGTTTTATGTGGCAAAATGCTGTTTCTGGCTGGAAACAGCGTTTTTTGCCTCTAAAGGTTGTTTAGAGGTCAGAATCACTGTTTTATGTGGCAAAACACTGTTTTAGGCTGGAAACAGCGTTTTTTGCCGTTAAAGGCTGTTTGGATGGAGAAACAGTGTTTTATCTGCCAAAATGCTGTTTATAGGTGGAATCACTGTTTTATGTGGCAAAACGCTGTTTGGAAAGAGAAACACTATTTTATGTGGTAAAATGCTGTTTTGTGGTGGAATCACTGTTTTATGTGGCAAAACGCTGTGTGCCCCAAAAGTGACCCCAAAGTTCAAAAGGTCACCAATGTTAAGTCAATGACGGCCTTCTCATCAACTTTACTGAGGCCTTTTCAGCCATGCAAGTCCCGATTGACTTGCAACCACTCTTGCCTGAAAGCTGGCCACCCACCGAACGAGTGAGTCCAATTTTGTCCTTCTAGGACCACAGGAAGTGCCCCAAAAGTGACCCCAAAGTTCAAAAGGTGGCCAATGTATGAGGAACAAATTTACTGAGGCCTTTTCAGACATGCAAGTCCCGATTGACTTGCAACCACTTTTGCCTGATAGCTGGCGTCCCACCGAACGTGTGAGTTCAATTTTGTCCTTCTCGGACCACAGGAAGTTCCCCAAAAGTGACCCCAAAGTTCAAAAGGTCACCAATGTTAAGTCAATGACGGCCTTCTCATCAACTTTACTGAGGCCTTTTCAGCCATGCAAGTCCCGATTGACTTGCAACCACTTTTGCCTGAAAGCTGGTGTCCCACCGAACATGTGAGTTCAAAGTTGTCATCCTAGGACCACAGGAAGTGCCCCAAAAGTGACCCCAAAGTTCAAAAGGTCACCAATGTTAAGTCAATGACGGCCTTCTCATCAACTTTACTGAGGCCTTTTCAGCCATGCAAGTCCCGATTTACTTGAAACCACTTTTGCCTGAAAGCTGGCCACCCACCGAACGAGTGAGTCCAATTTTGTCCTTCTAGGACCACAGGAAGTGCCCCAAAAGTGACCCCAAAGTTCAAAAGGTCACCAATGTTAAGTCAATGACGGCCTTCTCATCAACTTTACTGAGGCCTTTTCAGCCATGCAAGTCCCGATTGACTTGCAACCACTTTTGCCTGAAAGCTGGCGTCCCACCGAACATGTGAGTTCAAAGTTGTCATCCTAGGACCACAGGAAGTGCCCCAAAAGTGACCCCAAAGTTCAAAAGTTGGCCAATGTATGAGGAACAAATTTACTGAGGCCTTTTCAGCCATGCAAGTCCCGATTGACTTGCAACCACTTTTGCCTGATAGCTGGCGTCCCACCGAACGTGTGAGTTCAATTTTGTCCTTCTCGGACCACAGGAAGTGCCCCAAAAGTGACCCCAAAGTTCAAAAGGTCACCAATGTTAAGTCAATGACGGCCTTTTCATACACTTTACTGAGGCCTTTTCAGCCATGCAAGTCCCGATTGACTTGCAACCACTCTTGCCTGAAAGCTGGCCACCCACCGAACGAGTGAGTCCAATTTTGTCCTTCTAGGACCACAGGAAGTGCCCCAAAAGTGACCCCAAAGTTCAAAAGGTCACCAATGTTAAGTCAATGACGGCCTTCTCATCAACTTTACTGAGGCCTTTTCAGCCATGCAAGTCCCGATTGACTTGCAACCACTCTTGCCTGAAAGCTGGCCACCCACCGAACGAGTGAGTCCAATTTTGTCCTTCTAGGACCACAGGAAGTGCCCCAAAACTGACCCCAAACTTCAAAAAGTCACCAATGTTAAGTCAATGATGGCCTTCTCATCAACTTTACTGAGGCCTTTTCAGCCATGCAAGTCCCGATTGACTTGCAACCACTTTTGCCTGAAAGCTGGCGTCCCACCGAACATGTGAGTTCAAAGTTGTCATCCTAGGACCACAGGAAGTGCCCCAAAAGTGACCCCAAAGTTCAAAAGTTGGCCAATGTATGAGGAACAAATTTACTGAGGCCTTTTCAGCCATGCAACTCCCGATTGACTTGCAACCACTTTTGCCTGATAGCTGGCGTCCCACCGAACGTGTGAGTTCAATTTTGTCCTTCTAGGACCACAGGAAGTGACCCAAAAGTGACCCCAAAGTTCAAAAGGTCACCAATGTTAAGTCAATGACGGCCTTCTCATCAACTTTACTGAGGCCTTTTCAGCCATGCAAGTCCCGATTTACTTGAAACCACTTTTGCCTGAAAGCTGGCCACCCACCGAACGAGTGAGTCCAATTTTGTCCTTCTAGGACCACAGGAAGTGCCCCAAAAGTGACCCCAAAGTTCAAAAGGTCACCAATGTTAAGTCAATGACGGCCTTCTCATGAACTTTACTGAGGCCTTTTCAGCCATGCAAGTCCCGATTGACTTGCAACCACTTTTGCCTGAAAGCTGGCGTCCCACCGAACATGTGAGTTCAATGTTGTCATTCTAAGACCACAGGAAGTGCCCCAAAAGTGACCTCAAACTTCAAAAGGTCACCAATGTTAAGTCAATGACGGCCTTCTCATCAACTTTACTGAGGCCTTTTCAGCCATGCAAGTCCCGATTGACTTGCAAGCACTTTTGCCTGAAAGCTGGCGTCCCACCGACCATGTGAGTTCAATTTTGTCATTCTAGGACCACAGGAAGTGCCCCAAAAGTGACCCCAAAGTTCAAAAGGTGGCCAATGTATGAGGAACAAATTTACTGAGGCCTTTTCAGCCATGCAACTCCCGATTGACTTGCAACCACTTTTGCCTGATAGCTGGCGTCCCACCGAACGTGTGAGTTCAATTTTGTCCTTCTAGGACCACAGGAAGTGACCCAAAAGTGACCCCAAAGTTCAAAAGGTCACCAATGTTAAGTCAATGACGGCCTTCTCATCAACTTTACTGAGGCCTTTTCAGCCATGCAAGTCCCGATTTACTTGAAACCACTTTTGCCTGAAAGCTGGCCACCCACCGAACGAGTGAGTCCAATTTTGTCCTTCTAGGACCACAGGAAGTGCCCCAAAAGTGACCCCAAAGTTCAAAAGGTCACCAATGTTAAGTCAATGACGGCCTTCTCATGAACTTTACTGAGGCCTTTTCAGCCATGCAAGTCCCGATTTACTTGAAACCACTTTTGCCTGAAAGCTGGCCACCCACCGAACGAGTGAGTCCAATTTTGTCCTTCTAGGACCACAGGAAGTGCCCCAAAAGTGACCCCAAAGTTCAAAAGGTCACCAATGTTAAGTCAATGACGGCCTTCTCATCAACTTTACTGAGGCCTTTTCAGCCATGCAAGTCCCGATTGACTTGCAACCACTTTTGCCTGAAAGCTGGCGTCCCACCGAACATGTGAGTTCAAAGTTGTCATCCTAGGACCACAGGAAGTGCCCCAAAAGTGACCCCAAAGTTCAAAAGTTGGCCAATGTATGAGGAACAAATTTACTGAGGCCTTTTCAGCCATGCAAGTCCCGATTGACTTGCAACCACTTTTGCCTGATAGCTGGCGTCCCACCGAACGTGTGAGTTCAATTTTGTCCTTCTCGGACCACAGGAAGTGCCCCAAAAGTGACCCCAAAGTTCAAAAGGTCACCAATGTTAAGTCAATGACAGCCTTTTCATACACTTTACTGAGGCCTTTTCAGCCATGCAAGTCCCGATTGACTTGCAACCACTCTTGCCTGAAAGCTGGCCACCCACCGAACGAGTGAGTCCAATTTTGTCCTTCTAGGACCACAGGAAGTGCCCCAAAAGTGACCCCAAAGTTCAAAAGGTCACCAATGTTAAGTCAATGACGGCCTTCTCATGAACTTTACTGAGGCCTTTTCAGCCATGCAAGTCCCGATTGACTTGCAACCACTTTTGCCTGAAAGCTGGCGTCCCACCGAACATGTGAGTTCAATGTTGTCATTCTAAGACCACAGGAAGTGCCCCAAAAGTGACCTCAAACTTCAAAAGGTCACCAATGTTAAGTCAATGACGGCCTTCTCATCAACTTTACTGAGGCCTTTTCAGCCATGCAAGTCCCGATTGACTTGCAACCACTTTTGCCTGAAAGCTGGCGTCCCACCGACCATGTGAGTTCAATTTTGTCCTTCTAGGACCACAGGAAGTGCCCCAAAAGTGACCCCAAAGTTCAAAAGGTGGCCAATGTATGAGGAACAAATTTACTGAGGCCTTTTCAGACATGCAAGTCCCGATTGACTTGCAACCACTTTTGCCTGATAGCTGGCGTCCCACCGAACGTGTGAGTTCAATTTTGTCCTTCTCGGACCACAGGAAGTTCCCCAAAAGTGACCCCAAAGTTCAAAAGGTCACCAATGTTAAGTCAATGACGGCCTTCTCATCAACTTTACTGAGGCCTTTTCAGCCATGCAAGTCCCGATTGACTTGCAACCACTTTTGCCTGAAAGCTGGTGTCCCACCGAACATGTGAGTTCAAAGTTGTCATCCTAGGACCACAGGAAGTGCCCCAAAAGTGACCCCAAAGTTCAAAAGGTCACCAATGTTAAGTCAATGACGGCCTTCTCATCAACTTTACTGAGGCCTTTTCAGCCATGCAAGTCCCGATTTACTTGAAACCACTTTTGCCTGAAAGCTGGCCACCCACCGAACGAGTGAGTCCAATTTTGTCCTTCTAGGACCACAGGAAGTGCCCCAAAAGTGACCCCAAAGTTCAAAAGGTCACCAATGTTAAGTCAATGACGGCCTTCTCATCAACTTTACTGAGGCCTTTTCAGCCATGCAAGTCCCGATTGACTTGCAACCACTTTTGCCTGAAAGCTGGCGTCCCACCGAACATGTGAGTTCAAAGTTGTCATCCTAGGACCACAGGAAGTGCCCCAAAAGTGACCCCAAAGTTCAAAAGTTGGCCAATGTATGAGGAACAAATTTACTGAGGCCTTTTCAGCCATGCAACTCCCGATTGACTTGCAACCACTTTTGCCTGATAGCTGGCGTCCCACCGAACGTGTGAGTTCAATTTTGTCCTTCTCGGACCACAGGAAGTGCCCCAAAAGTGACCCCAAAGTTCAAAAGGTCACCAATGTTAAGTCAATGACGGCCTTTTCATACACTTTACTGAGGCCTTTTCAGCCATGCAAGTCCCGATTGACTTGCAACCACTCTTGCCTGAAAGCTGGCCACCCACCGAACGAGTGAGTCCAATTTTGTCCTTCTAGGACCACAGGAAGTGCCCCAAAAGTGACCCCAAAGTTCAAAAGGTCACCAATGTTAAGTCAATGACGGCCTTCTCATCAACTTTACTGAGGCCTTTTCAGCCATGCAAGTCCCGATTGACTTGCAACCACTTTTGCCTGAAAGCTGGCATCCCACCGAACATGTGAGTTCAATGTTGTCATTCTAAGACCACAGGAAGTGCTCCAAAAGTGACCTCAAACTTCAAAAGGTCACCAATGTTAAGTCAATGACGGCCTTCTCATCAACTTTACTGAGGCCTTTTCAGCCATGCAAGTCCCGATTGACTTGCAAGCACTTTTGCCTGAAAGCTGGCGTCCCACCGACCATGTGAGTTCAATTTTGTCATTCTAGGACCACAGGAAGTGCCCCAAAAGTGACCCCAAAGTTCAAAAGGTGGCCAATGTATGAGGAACAAATTTACTGAGGCCTTTTCAGCCATGCAACTCCCGATTGACTTGCAACCACTTTTGCCTGATAGCTGGCGTCCCACCGAACGTGTGAGTTCAATTTTGTCCTTCTAGGACCACAGGAAGTGACCCAAAAGTGACCCCAAAGTTCAAAAGGTCACCAATGTTAAGTCAATGACGGCCTTCTCATCAACTTTACTGAGGCCTTTTCAGCCATGCAAGTCCCGATTTACTTGAAACCACTTTTGCCTGAAAGCTGGCCACCCACCGAACGAGTGAGTCCAATTTTGTCCTTCTAGGACCACAGGAAGTGCCCCAAAAGTGACCCCAAAGTTCAAAAGGTCACCAATGTTAAGTCAATGACGGCCTTCTCATGAACTTTACTGAGGCCTTTTCAGCCATGCAAGTCCCGATTGACTTGCAACCACTTTTGCCTGAAAGCTGGCGTCCCACCGAACATGTGAGTTCAATGTTGTCATTCTAAGACCACAGGAAGTGCCCCAAAAGTGACCTCAAACTTCAAAAGGTCACCAATGTTAAGTCAATGACGGCCTTCTCATCAACTTTACTGAGGCCTTTTCAGCCATGCAAGTCCCGATTGACTTGCAACCACTTTTGCCTGAAAGCTGGCGTCCCACCGACCATGTGAGTTCAATTTTGTCCTTCTAGGACCACAGGAAGTGCCCCAAAAGTGACCCCAAAGTTCAAAAGGTGGCCAATGTATGAGGAACAAATTTACTGAGGCCTTTTCAGACATGCAAGTCCCGATTGACTTGCAACCACTTTTGCCTGATAGCTGGCGTCCCACCGAACGTGTGAGTTCAATTTTGTCCTTCTCGGACCACAGGAAGTTCCCCAAAAGTGACCCCAAAGTTCAAAAGGTCACCAATGTTAAGTCAATGACGGCCTTCTCATCAACTTTACTGAGGCCTTTTCAGCCATGCAAGTCCCGATTGACTTGCAACCACTTTTGCCTGAAAGCTGGTGTCCCACCGAACATGTGAGTTCAAAGTTGTCATCCTAGGACCACAGGAAGTGCCCCAAAAGTGACCCCAAAGTTCAAAAGGTCACCAATGTTAAGTCAATGACGGCCTTCTCATCAACTTTACTGAGGCCTTTTCAGCCATGCAAGTCCCGATTTACTTGAAACCACTTTTGCCTGAAAGCTGGCCACCCACCGAACGAGTGAGTCCAATTTTGTCCTTCTAGGACCACAGGAAGTGCCCCAAAAGTGACCCCAAAGTTCAAAAGGTCACCAATGTTAAGTCAATGACGGCCTTCTCATCAACTTTACTGAGGCCTTTTCAGCCATGCAAGTCCCGATTGACTTGCAACCACTTTTGCCTGAAAGCTGGCGTCCCACCGAACATGTGAGTTCAAAGTTGTCATCCTAGGACCACAGGAAGTGCCCCAAAAGTGACCCCAAAGTTCAAAAGTTGGCCAATGTATGAGGAACAAATTTACTGAGGCCTTTTCAGCCATGCAAGTCCCGATTGACTTGCAACCACTTTTGCCTGATAGCTGGCGTCCCACCGAACGTGTGAGTTCAATTTTGTCCTTCTCGGACCACAGGAAGTGCCCCAAAAGTGACCCCAAAGTTCAAAAGGTCACCAATGTTAAGTCAATGACGGCCTTTTCATACACTTTACTGAGGCCTTTTCAGCCATGCAAGTCCCGATTGACTTGCAACCACTCTTGCCTGAAAGCTGGCCACCCACCGAACGAGTGAGTCCAATTTTGTCCTTCTAGGACCACAGGAAGTGCCCCAAAAGTGACCCCAAAGTTCAAAAGGTCACCAATGTTAAGTCAATGACGGCCTTCTCATCAACTTTACTGAGGCCTTTTCAGCCATGCAAGTCCCGATTGACTTGCAACCACTCTTGCCTGAAAGCTGGCCACCCACCGAACGAGTGAGTCCAATTTTGTCCTTCTAGGACCACAGGAAGTGCCCCAAAAGTGACCCCAAAGTTCAAAAGGTGGCCAATGTATGAGGAACAAATTTACTGAGGCCTTTTCAGACATGCAAGTCCCGATTGACTTGCAACCACTTTTGCCTGATAGCTGGCGTCCCACCGAACGTGTGAGTTCAATTTTGTCCTTCTCGGACCACAGGAAGTTCCCCAAAAGTGACCCCAAAGTTCAAAAGGTCACCAATGTTAAGTCAATGACGGCCTTCTCATCAACTTTACTGAGGCCTTTTCAGCCATGCAAGTCCCGATTGACTTGCAACCACTTTTGCCTGAAAGCTGGTGTCCCACCGAACATGTGAGTTCAAAGTTGTCATCCTAGGACCACAGGAAGTGCCCCAAAAGTGACCCCAAAGTTCAAAAGGTCACCAATGTTAAGTCAATGACGGCCTTCTCATCAACTTTACTGAGGCCTTTTCAGCCATGCAAGTCCCGATTTACTTGAAACCACTTTTGCCTGAAAGCTGGCCACCCACCGAACGAGTGAGTCCAATTTTGTCCTTCTAGGACCACAGGAAGTGCCCCAAAAGTGACCCCAAAGTTCAAAAGGTCACCAATGTTAAGTCAATGACGGCCTTCTCATCAACTTTACTGAGGCCTTTTCAGCCATGCAAGTCCCGATTGACTTGCAACCACTTTTGCCTGAAAGCTGGCGTCCCACCGAACATGTGAGTTCAAAGTTGTCATCCTAGGACCACAGGAAGTGCCCCAAAAGTGACCCCAAAGTTCAAAAGTTGGCCAATGTATGAGGAACAAATTTACTGAGGCCTTTTCAGCCATGCAAGTCCCGATTGACTTGCAACCACTTTTGCCTGATAGCTGGCGTCCCACCGAACGTGTGAGTTCAATTTTGTCCTTCTCGGACCACAGGAAGTGCCCCAAAAGTGACCCCAAAGTTCAAAAGGTCACCAATGTTAAGTCAATGACGGCCTTTTCATACACTTTACTGAGGCCTTTTCAGCCATGCAAGTCCCGATTGACTTGCAACCACTCTTGCCTGAAAGCTGGCCACCCACCGAACGAGTGAGTCCAATTTTGTCCTTCTAGGACCACAGGAAGTGCCCCAAAAGTGACCCCAAAGTTCAAAAGGTCACCAATGTTAAGTCAATGACGGCCTTCTCATCAACTTTACTGAGGCCTTTTCAGCCATGCAAGTCCCGATTGACTTGCAACCACTCTTGCCTGAAAGCTGGCCACCCACCGAACGAGTGAGTCCAATTTTGTCCTTCTAGGACCACAGGAAGTGCCCCAAAAGTGACCCCAAAGTTCAAAAGGTCACCAATGTTAAGTCAATGACGGCCTTCTCATCAACTTTACTGAGGCCTTTTCAGCCATGCAAGTCCCGATTGACTTGCAACCACTTTTGCCTGAAAGCTGGCGTCCCACCGAACATGTGAGTTCAAAGTTGTCATCCTAGGACCACAGGAAGTGCCCCAAAAGTGACCCCAAAGTTCAAAAGTTGGCCAATGTATGAGGAACAAATTTACTGAGGCCTTTTCAGCCATGCAACTCCCGATTGACTTGCAACCACTTTTGCCTGATAGCTGGCGTCCCACCGAACGTGTGAGTTCAATTTTGTCCTTCTAGGACCACAGGAAGAGACCCAAAAGTGACCCCAAAGTTCAAAAGGTCACCAATGTTAAGTCAATGACGGCCTTCTAATCAACTTTACTGAGGCCTTTTCAGCCATGCAAGTCCCGATTTACTTGAAACCACTTTTGCCTGAAAGCTGGCCACCCACCGAACGAGTGAGTCCAATTTTGTCCTTCTAGGACCACAGGAAGTGCCCCAAAAGTGACCCCAAAGTTCAAAAGGTCACCAATGTTAAGTCAATGACGGCCTTCTCATCAACTTTACTGAGGCCTTTTCAGCCATGCAAGTCCCGATTGACTTGCAACCACTTTTGCCTGAAAGCTGGCGTCCCACCGAACATGTGAGTTCAAAGTTGTCATCCTAGGACCACAGGAAGTGCCCCAAAAGTGACCCCAAAGTTCAAAAGTTGGCCAATGTATGAGGAACAAATTTACTGAGGCCTTTTCAGCCATGCAAGTCCCGATTTACTTGAAACCACTTTTGCCTGAAAGCTGGCCACCCACCGAACGAGTGAGTCCAATTTTGTCCTTCTAGGACCACAGGAAGTGCCCCAAAAGTGACCCCAAAGTTCAAAAGGTCACCAATGTTAAGTCAATGACGGCCTTCTCATCAACTTTACTGAGGCCTTTTCAGCCATGCAAGTCCCGATTGACTTGCAACCACTCTTGCCTGAAAGCTGGCCACCCACCGAACGAGTGAGTCCAATTTTGTCCTTCTAGGACCACAGGAAGTGCCCCAAAAGTGACCCCAAAGTTCAAAAGGTCACCAATGTTAAGTCAATGACGGCCTTCTCATCAACTTTACTGAGGCCTTTTCAGCCATGCAACTCCCGATTGACTTGCAACCACTTTTGCCTGAAAGCTGGCGTCCCACCGAACATGTGAGTTCAAAGTTGTCATCCTAGGACCACAGGAAGTGCCCCAAAAGTGACCCCAAAGTTCAAAAGTTGGCCAATGTATGAGGAACAAATTTACTGAGGCCTTTTCAGCCATGCAACTCCCGATTGACTTGCAACCACTTTTGCCTGATAGCTGGCGTCCCACCGAACGTGTGAGTTCAATTTTGTCCTTCTAGGACCACAGGAAGTGACCCAAAAGTGACCCCAAAGTTCAAAAGGTCACCAATGTTAAGTCAATGACGGCCTTCTCATCAACTTTACTGA
The DNA here is from genome assembly GCF_048128805.1 of Centroberyx gerrardi. Lineage (NCBI taxonomy): Eukaryota > Metazoa > Chordata > Actinopteri > Beryciformes > Berycidae > Centroberyx > Centroberyx gerrardi. The sequence continues at coordinate 25,639,804 of NC_136017.1, read as the reverse complement.
GGCCTTTTCAGCCATGCAAGTCCCGATTTACTTGAAACCACTTTTGCCTGAAAGCTGGCAACCCACCGAACGAGTGAGTCCAATTTTGTCCTTCTAGGACCACAGGAAGTGCCCCAAAAGTGACCCCAAAGTTCAAAAGTTGGCCAATGTATGAGGAACAAATTTACTGAGGCCTTTTCAGCCATGCAACTCCCGAATGACTTGCAACAACTTTTGCCTGATAGCTGGCGTCCCACCGAACGTGTGAGTTCAATTTTGTCCTTCTAGGACCACAGGAAGAGACCCAAAAGTGACCACAAAGTTCAAAAGGTCACCAATGTTAAGTCAATGACGGCCTTCTAATCAACTTTACTGAGGCCTTTTCAGCCATGCAAGTCCCGATTTACTTGAAACCACTTTTGCCTGAAAGCTGGCCACCCACCGAACGAGTGAGTCCAATTTTGTCCTTCTAGGACCACAGGAAGTGCCCCAAAAGTGACCCCAAAGTTCAAAAGGTCACCAATGTTAAGTCAATGACGGCCTTTTCATCAACTTTACTGAGGCCTTTTCAGCCATGCAAGTCCCGATTGACTTGCAACCACTTTTGCCTGAAAGCTGGCGTCCCACCGAACATGTGAGTTCAAAGTTGTCATCCTAGTACCACAGGAAGTGCCCCAAAAGTGACCCCAAAGTTCAAAAGGTCACCAATGTTAAGTCAATGACGGCCTTCTCATCAACTTTACTGAGGCCTTTTCAGCCATGCAAGTCCCGATTTACTTGAAATCACTTTTGCCTGAAAGCTGGCCACCCACCGAACGAGTGAGTCCAATTTTGTCCTTCTAGGACCACAGGAAGTGCCCCAAAAGTGACCCCAAAGTTCAAAAGGTCACCAATGTTAAGTCAATGACGGCCTTCTCATCAACTTTACTGAGGCCTTTTCAGCCATGCAAGTCCCGATTGACTTGCAACCACTTTTGCCTGAAAGCTGGCGTCCCACCGAACATGTGAGTTCAAAGTTGTCATCCTAGGACCACAGGAAGTGCCCCAAAAGTGACCCCAAAGTTCAAAAGTTGGCCAATGTATGAGGAACAAATTTACTGAGGCCTTTTCAGCCATGCAAGTCCCGATTGACTTGCAACCACTTTTGCCTGATAGCTGGCGTCCCACCGAACGAGTGAGTCCAATTTTGTCCTTCTAGGACCACAGGAAGTGCCCCAAAAGTGACCCCAAAGTTCAAAAGGTCACCAATGTTAAGTCAATGACGGCCTTCTCATCAACTTTACTGAGGCCTTTTCAGCCATGCAAGTCCCGATTGACTTGCAACCACTTTTGCCTGAAAGCTGGCGTCCCACCGAACATGTGAGTTCAAAGTTGTCATCCTAGGACCACAGGAAGTGCCCCAAAAGTGACCCCAAAGTTCAAAAGGTCACCAATGTTAAGTCAATGACGGCCTTCTCATCAACTTTACTGAGGCCTTTTCAGCCATGCAAGTCCCGATTTACTTGAAACCACTTTTGCCTGAAAGCTGGCCACCCACCGAACGAGTGAGTCCAATTTTGTCCTTCTAGGACCACAGGAAGTGCCCCAAAAGTGACCCCAAAGTTCAAAAGGTCACCAATGTTAAGTCAATGACGGCCTTCTCATCAACTTTACTGAGGCCTTTTCAGCCATGCAAGTCCCGATTGACTTGCAACCACTTTTGCCTGAAAGCTGGCGTCCCACCGAACATGTGAGTTCAAAGTTGTCATCCTAGGACCACAGGAAGTGCCCCAAAAGTGACCCCAAAGTTCAAAAGTTGGCCAATGTATGAGGAACAAATTTACTGAGGCCTTTTCAGCCATGCAAGTCCCGATTGACTTGCAACCACTTTTGCCTGATAGCTGGCGTCCCACCGAACGTGTGAGTTCAATTTTGTCCTTCTCGGACCACAGGAAGTGCCCCAAAAGTGACCCCAAAGTTCAAAAGGTCACCAATGTTAAGTCAATGACGGCCTTTTCATACACTTTACTGAGGCCTTTTCAGCCATGCAAGTCCCGATTGACTTGCAACCACTCTTGCCTGAAAGCTGGCCACCCACCGAACGAGTGAGTCCAATTTTGTCCTTCTAGGACCACAGGAAGTGCCCCAAAAGTGACCCCAAAGTTCAAAAGGTCACCAATGTTAAGTCAATGACGGCCTTCTCATCAACTTTACTGAGGCCTTTTCAGCCATGCAACTCCCGATTGACTTGCAACCACTTTTGCCTGAAAGCTGGCGTCCCACCGAACATGTGAGTTCAAAGTTGTCATCCTAGGACCACAGGAAGTGCCCCAAAAGTGACCCCAAAGTTCAAAAGTTGGCCAATGTATGAGGAACAAATTTACTGAGGCCTTTTCAGCCATGCAACTCCCGATTGACTTGCAACCACTTTTGCCTGATAGCTGGCGTCCCACCGAACGTGTGAGTTCAATTTTGTCCTTCTAGGACCACAGGAAGTGACCCAAAAGTGACCCCAAAGTTCAAAAGGTCACCAATGTTAAGTCAATGACGGCCTTCTCATCAACTTTACTGAGGCCTTTTCAGCCATGCAAGTCCCGATTTACTTGAAACCACTTTTGCCTGAAAGCTGGCAACCCACCGAACGAGTGAGTCCAATTTTGTCCTTCTAGGACCACAGGAAGTGCCCCAAAAGTGACCCCAAAGTTCAAAAGTTGGCCAATGTATGAGGAACAAATTTACTGAGGCCTTTTCAGCCATGCAACTCCCGAATGACTTGCAACAACTTTTGCCTGATAGCTGGCGTCCCACCGAACGTGTGAGTTCAATTTTGTCCTTCTAGGACCACAGGAAGAGACCCAAAAGTGACCACAAAGTTCAAAAGGTCACCAATGTTAAGTCAATGACGGCCTTCTAATCAACTTTACTGAGGCCTTTTCAGCCATGCAAGTCCCGATTTACTTGAAACCACTTTTGCCTGAAAGCTGGCCACCCACCGAACGAGTGAGTCCAATTTTGTCCTTCTAGGACCACAGGAAGTGCCCCAAAAGTGACCCCAAAGTTCAAAAGGTCACCAATGTTAAGTCAATGACGGCCTTTTCATCAACTTTACTGAGGCCTTTTCAGCCATGCAAGTCCCGATTGACTTGCAACCACTTTTGCCTGAAAGCTGGCGTCCCACCGAACATGTGAGTTCAAAGTTGTCATCCTAGTACCACAGGAAGTGCCCCAAAAGTGACCCCAAAGTTCAAAAGGTCACCAATGTTAAGTCAATGACGGCCTTCTCATCAACTTTACTGAGGCCTTTTCAGCCATGCAAGTCCCGATTTACTTGAAATCACTTTTGCCTGAAAGCTGGCCACCCACCGAACGAGTGAGTCCAATTTTGTCCTTCTAGGACCACAGGAAGTGCCCCAAAAGTGACCCCAAAGTTCAAAAGGTCACCAATGTTAAGTCAATGACGGCCTTCTCATCAACTTTACTGAGGCCTTTTCAGCCATGCAAGTCCCGATTGACTTGCAACCACTTTTGCCTGAAAGCTGGCGTCCCACCGAACATGTGAGTTCAAAGTTGTCATCCTAGGACCACAGGAAGTGCCCCAAAAGTGACCCCAAAGTTCAAAAGTTGGCCAATGTATGAGGAACAAATTTACTGAGGCCTTTTCAGCCATGCAAGTCCCGATTGACTTGCAACCACTTTTGCCTGATAGCTGGCGTCCCACCGAACGAGTGAGTCCAATTTTGTCCTTCTAGGACCACAGGAAGTGCCCCAAAAGTGACCCCAAAGTTCAAAAGGTCACCAATGTTAAGTCAATGACGGCCTTCTCATCAACTTTACTGAGGCCTTTTCAGCCATGCAAGTCCCGATTGACTTGCAACCACTTTTGCCTGAAAGCTGGCGTCCCACCGAACATGTGAGTTCAAAGTTGTCATCCTAGGACCACAGGAAGTGCCCCAAAAGTGACCCCAAAGTTCAAAAGGTCACCAATGTTAAGTCAATGACGGCCTTCTCATCAACTTTACTGAGGCCTTTTCAGCCATGCAAGTCCCGATTTACTTGAAACCACTTTTGCCTGAAAGCTGGCCACCCACCGAACGAGTGAGTCCAATTTTGTCCTTCTAGGACCACAGGAAGTGCCCCAAAAGTGACCCCAAAGTTCAAAAGGTCACCAATGTTAAGTCAATGACGGCCTTCTCATCAACTTTACTGAGGCCTTTTCAGCCATGCAAGTCCCGATTGACTTGCAACCACTTTTGCCTGAAAGCTGGCGTCCCACCGAACATGTGAGTTCAAAGTTGTCATCCTAGGACCACAGGAAGTGCCCCAAAAGTGACCCCAAAGTTCAAAAGTTGGCCAATGTATGAGGAACAAATTTACTGAGGCCTTTTCAGCCATGCAAGTCCCGATTGACTTGCAACCACTTTTGCCTGATAGCTGGCGTCCCACCGAACGTGTGAGTTCAATTTTGTCCTTCTCGGACCACAGGAAGTGCCCCAAAAGTGACCCCAAAGTTCAAAAGGTCACCAATGTTAAGTCAATGACGGCCTTTTCATACACTTTACTGAGGCCTTTTCAGCCATGCAAGTCCCGATTGACTTGCAACCACTCTTGCCTGAAAGCTGGCCACCCACCGAACGAGTGAGTCCAATTTTGTCCTTCTAGGACCACAGGAAGTGCCCCAAAAGTGACCCCAAAGTTCAAAAGGTCACCAATGTTAAGTCAATGACGGCCTTCTCATCAACTTTACTGAGGCCTTTTCAGCCATGCAACTCCCGATTGACTTGCAACCACTTTTGCCTGAAAGCTGGCGTCCCACCGAACATGTGAGTTCAAAGTTGTCATCCTAGGACCACAGGAAGTGCCCCAAAAGTGACCCCAAAGTTCAAAAGTTGGCCAATGTATGAGGAACAAATTTACTGAGGCCTTTTCAGCCATGCAACTCCCGATTGACTTGCAACCACTTTTGCCTGATAGCTGGCGTCCCACCGAACGTGTGAGTTCAATTTTGTCCTTCTAGGACCACAGGAAGTGACCCAAAAGTGACCCCAAAGTTCAAAAGGTCACCAATGTTAAGTCAATGACGGCCTTCTCATCAACTTTACTGAGGCCTTTTCAGCCATGCAAGTCCCGATTTACTTGAAACCACTTTTGCCTGAAAGCTGGCAACCCACCGAACGAGTGAGTCCAATTTTGTCCTTCTAGGACCACAGGAAGTGCCCCAAAAGTGACCCCAAAGTTCAAAAGTTGGCCAATGTATGAGGAACAAATTTACTGAGGCCTTTTCAGCCATGCAACTCCCGAATGACTTGCAACAACTTTTGCCTGATAGCTGGCGTCCCACCGAACGTGTGAGTTCAATTTTGTCCTTCTAGGACCACAGGAAGAGACCCAAAAGTGACCACAAAGTTCAAAAGGTCACCAATGTTAAGTCAATGACGGCCTTCTAATCAACTTTACTGAGGCCTTTTCAGCCATGCAAGTCCCGATTGACTTGCAACCACTTTTGCCTGAAAGCTGGCGTCCCACCGAACATGTGAGTTCAAAGTTGTCATCCTAGGACCACAGGAAGTGCCCCAAAAGTGACCCCAAAGTTCAAAAGTTGGCCAATGTATGAGGAACAAATTTACTGAGGCCTTTTCAGCCATGCAAGTCCCGATTGACTTGCAACCACTTTTGCCTGATAGCTGGCGTCCCACCGAACGTGTGAGTTCAATTTTGTCCTTCTCGGACCACAGGAAGTGCCCCAAAAGTGACCCCAAAGTTCAAAAGGTCACCAATGTTAAGTCAATGACGGCCTTTTCATACACTTTACTGAGGCCTTTTCAGCCATGCAAGTCCCGATTGACTTGCAACCACTCTTGCCTGAAAGCTGGCCACCCACCGAACGAGTGAGTCCAATTTTGTCCTTCTAGGACCACAGGAAGTGCCCCAAAAGTGACCCCAAAGTTCAAAAGGTCACCAATGTTAAGTCAATGACGGCCTTCTCATCAACTTTACTGAGGCCTTTTCAGCCATGCAACTCCCGATTGACTTGCAACCACTTTTGCCTGAAAGCTGGCGTCCCACCGAACATGTGAGTTCAAAGTTGTCATCCTAGGACCACAGGAAGTGCCCCAAAAGTGACCCCAAAGTTCAAAAGTTGGCCAATGTATGAGGAACAAATTTACTGAGGCCTTTTCAGCCATGCAACTCCCGATTGACTTGCAACCACTTTTGCCTGATAGCTGGCGTCCCACCGAACGTGTGAGTTCAATTTTGTCCTTCTAGGACCACAGGAAGTGACCCAAAAGTGACCCCAAAGTTCAAAAGGTCACCAATGTTAAGTCAATGACGGCCTTCTCATCAACTTTACTGAGGCCTTTTCAGCCATGCAAGTCCCGATTTACTTGAAACCACTTTTGCCTGAAAGCTGGCAACCCACCGAACGAGTGAGTCCAATTTTGTCCTTCTAGGACCACAGGAAGTGCCCCAAAAGTGACCCCAAAGTTCAAAAGTTGGCCAATGTATGAGGAACAAATTTACTGAGGCCTTTTCAGCCATGCAACTCCCGAATGACTTGCAACAACTTTTGCCTGATAGCTGGCGTCCCACCGAACGTGTGAGTTCAATTTTGTCCTTCTAGGACCACAGGAAGAGACCCAAAAGTGACCACAAAGTTCAAAAGGTCACCAATGTTAAGTCAATGACGGCCTTCTAATCAACTTTACTGAGGCCTTTTCAGCCATGCAAGTCCCGATTTACTTGAAACCACTTTTGCCTGAAAGCTGGCCACCCACCGAACGAGTGAGTCCAATTTTGTCCTTCTAGGACCACAGGAAGTGCCCCAAAAGTGACCCCAAAGTTCAAAAGGTCACCAATGTTAAGTCAATGACGGCCTTTTCATCAACTTTACTGAGGCCTTTTCAGCCATGCAAGTCCCGATTGACTTGCAACCACTTTTGCCTGAAAGCTGGCGTCCCACCGAACATGTGAGTTCAAAGTTGTCATCCTAGTACCACAGGAAGTGCCCCAAAAGTGACCCCAAAGTTCAAAAGGTCACCAATGTTAAGTCAATGACGGCCTTCTCATCAACTTTACTGAGGCCTTTTCAGCCATGCAAGTCCCGATTTACTTGAAATCACTTTTGCCTGAAAGCTGGCCACCCACCGAACGAGTGAGTCCAATTTTGTCCTTCTAGGACCACAGGAAGTGCCCCAAAAGTGACCCCAAAGTTCAAAAGGTCACCAATGTTAAGTCAATGACGGCCTTCTCATCAACTTTACTGAGGCCTTTTCAGCCATGCAAGTCCCGATTGACTTGCAACCACTTTTGCCTGAAAGCTGGCGTCCCACCGAACATGTGAGTTCAAAGTTGTCATCCTAGGACCACAGGAAGTGCCCCAAAAGTGACCCCAAAGTTCAAAAGTTGGCCAATGTATGAGGAACAAATTTACTGAGGCCTTTTCAGCCATGCAAGTCCCGATTGACTTGCAACCACTTTTGCCTGATAGCTGGCGTCCCACCGAACGAGTGAGTCCAATTTTGTCCTTCTAGGACCACAGGAAGTGCCCCAAAAGTGACCCCAAAGTTCAAAAGGTCACCAATGTTAAGTCAATGACGGCCTTCTCATCAACTTTACTGAGGCCTTTTCAGCCATGCAAGTCCCGATTGACTTGCAACCACTTTTGCCTGAAAGCTGGCGTCCCACCGAACATGTGAGTTCAAAGTTGTCATCCTAGGACCACAGGAAGTGCCCCAAAAGTGACCCCAAAGTTCAAAAGGTCACCAATGTTAAGTCAATGACGGCCTTCTCATCAACTTTACTGAGGCCTTTTCAGCCATGCAAGTCCCGATTTACTTGAAACCACTTTTGCCTGAAAGCTGGCCACCCACCGAACGAGTGAGTCCAATTTTGTCCTTCTAGGACCACAGGAAGTGCCCCAAAAGTGACCCCAAAGTTCAAAAGGTCACCAATGTTAAGTCAATGACGGCCTTCTCATCAACTTTACTGAGGCCTTTTCAGCCATGCAAGTCCCGATTGACTTGCAACCACTTTTGCCTGAAAGCTGGCGTCCCACCGAACATGTGAGTTCAAAGTTGTCATCCTAGGACCACAGGAAGTGCCCCAAAAGTGACCCCAAAGTTCAAAAGTTGGCCAATGTATGAGGAACAAATTTACTGAGGCCTTTTCAGCCATGCAAGTCCCGATTGACTTGCAACCACTTTTGCCTGATAGCTGGCGTCCCACCGAACGTGTGAGTTCAATTTTGTCCTTCTCGGACCACAGGAAGTGCCCCAAAAGTGACCCCAAAGTTCAAAAGGTCACCAATGTTAAGTCAATGACGGCCTTTTCATACACTTTACTGAGGCCTTTTCAGCCATGCAAGTCCCGATTGACTTGCAACCACTCTTGCCTGAAAGCTGGCCACCCACCGAACGAGTGAGTCCAATTTTGTCCTTCTAGGACCACAGGAAGTGCCCCAAAAGTGACCCCAAAGTTCAAAAGGTCACCAATGTTAAGTCAATGACGGCCTTCTCATCAACTTTACTGAGGCCTTTTCAGCCATGCAACTCCCGATTGACTTGCAACCACTTTTGCCTGAAAGCTGGCGTCCCACCGAACATGTGAGTTCAAAGTTGTCATCCTAGGACCACAGGAAGTGCCCCAAAAGTGACCCCAAAGTTCAAAAGTTGGCCAATGTATGAGGAACAAATTTACTGAGGCCTTTTCAGCCATGCAACTCCCGATTGACTTGCAACCACTTTTGCCTGATAGCTGGCGTCCCACCGAACGTGTGAGTTCAATTTTGTCCTTCTAGGACCACAGGAAGTGACCCAAAAGTGACCCCAAAGTTCAAAAGGTCACCAATGTTAAGTCAATGACGGCCTTCTCATCAACTTTACTGAGGCCTTTTCAGCCATGCAAGTCCCGATTTACTTGAAACCACTTTTGCCTGAAAGCTGGCAACCCACCGAACGAGTGAGTCCAATTTTGTCCTTCTAGGACCACAGGAAGTGCCCCAAAAGTGACCCCAAAGTTCAAAAGTTGGCCAATGTATGAGGAACAAATTTACTGAGGCCTTTTCAGCCATGCAACTCCCGAATGACTTGCAACAACTTTTGCCTGATAGCTGGCGTCCCACCGAACGTGTGAGTTCAATTTTGTCCTTCTAGGACCACAGGAAGAGACCCAAAAGTGACCACAAAGTTCAAAAGGTCACCAATGTTAAGTCAATGACGGCCTTCTAATCAACTTTACTGAGGCCTTTTCAGCCATGCAAGTCCCGATTTACTTGAAACCACTTTTGCCTGAAAGCTGGCCACCCACCGAACGAGTGAGTCCAATTTTGTCCTTCTAGGACCACAGGAAGTGCCCCAAAAGTGACCCCAAAGTTCAAAAGGTCACCAATGTTAAGTCAATGACGGCCTTTTCATCAACTTTACTGAGGCCTTTTCAGCCATGCAAGTCCCGATTGACTTGCAACCACTTTTGCCTGAAAGCTGGCGTCCCACCGAACATGTGAGTTCAAAGTTGTCATCCTAGTACCACAGGAAGTGCCCCAAAAGTGACCCCAAAGTTCAAAAGGTCACCAATGTTAAGTCAATGACGGCCTTCTCATCAACTTTACTGAGGCCTTTTCAGCCATGCAAGTCCCGATTTACTTGAAATCACTTTTGCCTGAAAGCTGGCCACCCACCGAACGAGTGAGTCCAATTTTGTCCTTCTAGGACCACAGGAAGTGCCCCAAAAGTGACCCCAAAGTTCAAAAGGTCACCAATGTTAAGTCAATGACGGCCTTCTCATCAACTTTACTGAGGCCTTTTCAGCCATGCAAGTCCCGATTGACTTGCAACCACTTTTGCCTGAAAGCTGGCGTCCCACCGAACATGTGAGTTCAAAGTTGTCATCCTAGGACCACAGGAAGTGCCCCAAAAGTGACCCCAAAGTTCAAAAGTTGGCCAATGTATGAGGAACAAATTTACTGAGGCCTTTTCAGCCATGCAAGTCCCGATTGACTTGCAACCACTTTTGCCTGATAGCTGGCGTCCCACCGAACGAGTGAGTCCAATTTTGTCCTTCTAGGACCACAGGAAGTGCCCCAAAAGTGACCCCAAAGTTCAAAAGGTCACCAATGTTAAGTCAATGACGGCCTTCTCATCAACTTTACTGAGGCCTTTTCAGCCATGCAAGTCCCGATTGACTTGCAACCACTTTTGCCTGAAAGCTGGCGTCCCACCGAACATGTGAGTTCAAAGTTGTCATCCTAGGACCACAGGAAGTGCCCCAAAAGTGACCCCAAAGTTCAAAAGGTCACCAATGTTAAGTCAATGACGGCCTTCTCATCAACTTTACTGAGGCCTTTTCAGCCATGCAAGTCCCGATTTACTTGAAACCACTTTTGCCTGAAAGCTGGCCACCCACCGAACGAGTGAGTCCAATTTTGTCCTTCTAGGACCACAGGAAGTGCCCCAAAAGTGACCCCAAAGTTCAAAAGGTCACCAATGTTAAGTCAATGACGGCCTTCTCATCAACTTTACTGAGGCCTTTTCAGCCATGCAAGTCCCGATTGACTTGCAACCACTTTTGCCTGAAAGCTGGCGTCCCACCGAACATGTGAGTTCAAAGTTGTCATCCTAGGACCACAGGAAGTGCCCCAAAAGTGACCCCAAAGTTCAAAAGTTGGCCAATGTATGAGGAACAAATTTACTGAGGCCTTTTCAGCCATGCAAGTCCCGATTGACTTGCAACCACTTTTGCCTGATAGCTGGCGTCCCACCGAACGTGTGAGTTCAATTTTGTCCTTCTCGGACCACAGGAAGTGCCCCAAAAGTGACCCCAAAGTTCAAAAGGTCACCAATGTTAAGTCAATGACGGCCTTTTCATACACTTTACTGAGGCCTTTTCAGCCATGCAAGTCCCGATTGACTTGCAACCACTCTTGCCTGAAAGCTGGCCACCCACCGAACGAGTGAGTCCAATTTTGTCCTTCTAGGACCACAGGAAGTGCCCCAAAAGTGACCCCAAAGTTCAAAAGGTCACCAATGTTAAGTCAATGACGGCCTTCTCATCAACTTTACTGAGGCCTTTTCAGCCATGCAACTCCCGATTGACTTGCAACCACTTTTGCCTGAAAGCTGGCGTCCCACCGAACATGTGAGTTCAAAGTTGTCATCCTAGGACCACAGGAAGTGCCCCAAAAGTGACCCCAAAGTTCAAAAGTTGGCCAATGTATGAGGAACAAATTTACTGAGGCCTTTTCAGCCATGCAACTCCCGATTGACTTGCAACCACTTTTGCCTGATAGCTGGCGTCCCACCGAACGTGTGAGTTCAATTTTGTCCTTCTAGGACCACAGGAAGTGACCCAAAAGTGACCCCAAAGTTCAAAAGGTCACCAATGTTAAGTCAATGACGGCCTTCTCATCAACTTTACTGAGGCCTTTTCAGCCATGCAAGTCCCGATTTACTTGAAACCACTTTTGCCTGAAAGCTGGCAACCCACCGAACGAGTGAGTCCAATTTTGTCCTTCTAGGACCACAGGAAGTGCCCCAAAAGTGACCCCAAAGTTCAAAAGTTGGCCAATGTATGAGGAACAAATTTACTGAGGCCTTTTCAGCCATGCAACTCCCGAATGACTTGCAACAACTTTTGCCTGATAGCTGGCGTCCCACCGAACGTGTGAGTTCAATTTTGTCCTTCTAGGACCACAGGAAGAGACCCAAAAGTGACCACAAAGTTCAAAAGGTCACCAATGTTAAGTCAATGACGGCCTTCTAATCAACTTTACTGAGGCCTTTTCAGCCATGCAAGTCCCGATTTACTTGAAACCACTTTTGCCTGAAAGCTGGCCACCCACCGAACGAGTGAGTCCAATTTTGTCCTTCTAGGACCACAGGAAGTGCCCCAAAAGTGACCCCAAAGTTCAAAAGGTCACCAATGTTAAGTCAATGACGGCCTTTTCATCAACTTTACTGAGGCCTTTTCAGCCATGCAAGTCCCGATTGACTTGCAACCACTTTTGCCTGAAAGCTGGCGTCCCACCGAACATGTGAGTTCAAAGTTGTCATCCTAGTACCACAGGAAGTGCCCCAAAAGTGACCCCAAAGTTCAAAAGGTCACCAATGTTAAGTCAATGACGGCCTTCTCATCAACTTTACTGAGGCCTTTTCAGCCATGCAAGTCCCGATTTACTTGAAATCACTTTTGCCTGAAAGCTGGCCACCCACCGAACGAGTGAGTCCAATTTTGTCCTTCTAGGACCACAGGAAGTGCCCCAAAAGTGACCCCAAAGTTCAAAAGGTCACCAATGTTAAGTCAATGACGGCCTTCTCATCAACTTTACTGAGGCCTTTTCAGCCATGCAAGTCCCGATTGACTTGCAACCACTTTTGCCTGAAAGCTGGCGTCCCACCGAACATGTGAGTTCAAAGTTGTCATCCTAGGACCACAGGAAGTGCCCCAAAAGTGACCCCAAAGTTCAAAAGTTGGCCAATGTATGAGGAACAAATTTACTGAGGCCTTTTCAGCCATGCAAGTCCCGATTGACTTGCAACCACTTTTGCCTGATAGCTGGCGTCCCACCGAACGAGTGAGTCCAATTTTGTCCTTCTAGGACCACAGGAAGTGCCCCAAAAGTGACCCCAAAGTTCAAAAGGTCACCAATGTTAAGTCAATGACGGCCTTCTCATCAACTTTACTGAGGCCTTTTCAGCCATGCAAGTCCCGATTGACTTGCAACCACTTTTGCCTGAAAGCTGGCGTCCCACCGAACATGTGAGTTCAAAGTTGTCATCCTAGGACCACAGGAAGTGCCCCAAAAGTGACCCCAAAGTTCAAAAGTTGGCCAATGTATGAGGAACAAATTTACTGAGGCCTTTTCAGCCATGCAAGTCCCGATTGACTTGCAACCACTTTTGCCTGATAGCTGGCGTCCCACCGAACGAGTGAGTCCAATTTTGTCCTTCTAGGACCACAGGAAGTGCCCCAAAAGTGACCCCAAAGTTCAAAAGGTCACCAATGTTAAGTCAATGACGGCCTTCTCATCAACTTTACTGAGGCCTTTTCAGCCATGCAAGTCCCGATTGACTTGCAACCACTTTTGCCTGAAAGCTGGCGTCCCACCGAACATGTGAGTTCAAAGTTGTCATCCTAGGACCACAGGAAGTGCCCCAAAAGTGACCCCAAAGTTCAAAAGGTCACCAATGTTAAGTCAATGACGGCCTTCTCATCAACTTTACTGAGGCCTTTTCAGCCATGCAATGTCCCACTTTAATTGCAGTTTGGATGGAGAAACAGTGTTTTATCTGCCAAAATGCTTTTTATAGGTGGAATCACTGTTTTATGTGGCAAAATGCTGTTTCTGGCTGGAAACAGTGTTTTTTGCCTTTAAAGGCTGTTTGGATGGAGAAACAGTGTTTTATCTGCCAAAATGCTGTTTATAGGTGGAATCACTGTTTTATGTGGCAAAATGCTGTTTATGGGTGGAAACACTAGTTTATGTGGCAAAATGCTGTTTCGGGCTGGAAACAGCGTTTTTTGCCTTTAAAGGCTGTTTCGAGGGAGAATCACTGTTTTATGTGGCAAAATGCTGCTTCGGGCTGGAAACAGCGTTTTTTGCCTTTAAAGGCTGTTTCGAGGGAGAATCATTGTTTTATGTGGCAAAATGCTGTTTATCGGTGGATTCACTGTTTTATGTGGCAAAATGCTGTTTCTGGCTGGAAACAGCGTTTTTTGCATCTAAAGGTTGTTTAGAGGTCAGAATCACTGTTTTATGTGGCAAAACACTGTTTTAGGCTGGAAACAGCATTTTTTGCCGTTAAAGGCTGTTTGGATGGAGAAACAGTGTTTTATCTGCCAAAATGCTGTTTATAGGTGGAATCACTGTTTTATGTGGCAAAATGCTGTTTGGAGAGAGAAACACTATTTTATGTGGCAAAATGCTGTTTTGTGGTGGAATCACTGTTTTATGTGGCAAAACGCTGTTTTGGGCTGGAAACAGCGTTTTTTGCCTCTAAAGGTTGTTTAGAGGTCAGAATCACTGTTTTATGTGGCAAAACACTGTTTTAGGCTGGAAACAGCGTTTTTTGCCGTTAAAGGCTGTTTGGATGGAGAAACAGTGTTTTATCTGCCAAAATGCTGTTTATAGGTGGAATCACTGTTTTATGTGGCAAAATGCTGTTTGGAGAGAGAAACACTATTTTATGTGGCAAAATGCTGTTTTGTTTTTGGAATCACTGTTTTATGTGGCAAAACGCTGTTTTGGGCAGGAAACAGCGTTTTTTGCCGTTAAAGGCTGTTTGGATGGAGAAACAGTGTTTTATCTGCCAAAATGCTGTTTATAGGTGGATTCACTGTTTTATGTGGCAAAATGCTGTTTCTGGCTGGAAACAGCGTTTTTTGCCTCTAAAGGTTGTTTAGAGGTCAGAATCACTGTTTTATGTGGCAAAACACTGTTTTAGGCTGGAAACAGCGTTTTTTGCCGTTAAAGGCTGTTTGGATGGAGAAACAGTGTTTTATCTGCCAAAATGCTGTTTATAGGTGGAATCACTGTTTTATGTGGCAAAACACTGTTTTAGGCTGGAAACAGCGTTTTTTGCCGTTAAAGGCTGTTTGGATGGAGAAACAGTGTTTTATCTGCCAAAATGCTGTTTATAGGTGGTTTCACTGTTTTATGTGGCAAAATGCTGTTTCTGGCTGGAAACAGCGTTTTTTGCCTCTAAAGGTTGTTTAGAGGTCAGAATCACTGTTTTATGTGGCAAAACACTGTTTTAGGCTGGAAACAGCATTTTTTGCCGTTAAAGGCTGTTTGGATGGAGAAACAGTGTTTTATCTGCCAAAATGCTGTTTATAGGTGGAATCACTGTTTTATGTGGCAAAATGCTGTTTGGAGAGAGAAATACTGTTTTATGTGGCAAAATGCTGTTTGGAGAGAGAAACACTATTTTATGTGGCAAAATGCTGTTTTGTGGTGGAATCACTGTTTTATGTGTCAAAACGCTGTTTTGGGCTAGAAACAGCGTTTTTTGCCGTTAAAGGCTGTTTGGATGGAGAAACAGTGTTTTATCTGCCAAAATGCTGTTTATAGGTGGATTCACTGTTTTATGTGGCAAAATGCTGTTTCTGGCTGCAAACAGCGTTTTTTGCCTCTAAAGGTTGTTTAGAGGTCAGAATCACTGTTTTATGTGGCAAAACACTGTTTTAGGCTGGAAACAGCGTTTGTTGCCGTTAAAGGCTGTTTGGATGGAGAAACAGTGTTTTATCTGCCAAAATGCTGTTTATAGGTGGAATCACTGTTTTATGTGGCAAAATGCTGTTTCTGGCTGGAAACAGCGTTTTTTGCCTCTAAAGGTTGTTTAGAGGTCAGAATCACTGTTTTATGTGGCAAAACACTGTTTTAGGCTGGAAACAGCATTTTTTGCCGTTAAAGGCTGTTTGGATGGAGAAACAGTGTTTTATCTGCCAAAATGCTGTTTATAGGTGGAATCACTGTTTTATGTGGCAAAATGCTGTTTGGAGAGAGAAACACTATTTTATGTGGCAAAATGCTGTTTTGTGGTGGAATCACTGTTTTATGTGTCAAAACGCTGTTTTGGGCTAGAAACAGCGTTTTTTGCCGTTAAAGGCTGTTTGGATGGAGAAACAGTGTTTTATCTGCCAAAATGCTGTTTATAGGTGGATTCACTGTTTTATGTGGCAAAATGCTGTTTCTGGCTGCAAACAGCGTTTTTTGCCTCTAAAGGTTGTTTAGAGGTCAGAATCACTGTTTTATGTGGCAAAACACTGTTTTAGGCTGGAAACAGCGTTTTTTGCCGTTAAAGGCTGTTTGGATGGAGAAACAGTGTTTTATCTGCCAAAATGCTGTTTATAGGTGGATTCACTGTTTTATGTGGCAAAATGCTGTTTTGTTGTGGAATCACTGTTTTATGTGGCAAAACGCTGTTTTGGGCTAGAAACAGCGTTTTTTGCCGTTAAAGCCTGTTTGGATGGAGAAACAGTGTTTTATCTGCCAAAATGCTGTTTATAGGTGGATTCACTGTTTTATGTGGCAAAATGCTGTTTCTGGCTGGAAACAGCGTTTTTTGCCTCTAAAGGTTGTTTAGAGGTCAGAATCACTGTTTTATGTGGCAAAACACTGTTTTACGCTGGAAACAGCGTTTTTTGCCGTTAAAGGCTGTTTGGATGGAGAAACAGTGTTTTATCTGCCAAAATGCTGTTTATAGGTGGAATCACTGTTTTATGTGGCAAAATGCTGTTTGGAGAGAGAAACACTGTTTTATGTGGCAAAATGCTGTTTTGTGGTGGAATCACTGTTTTATGTGGCAAAACGCTGTTTTGGGCTAGAAACAGCGTTTTTTGCCGTTAAAGGCTGTTTGGATGGAGAAACAGTGTTTTATCTGCCAAAATGCTGTTTATAGGTGGATTCACTGTTTTATGTGGCAAAATGCTGTTTCTGGCTGCAAACAGCGTTTTTTGCCTCTAAAGGTTGTTTAGAGGTCAGAATCACTGTTTTATGTGGCAAAACACTGTTTTAGGCTGGAAACAGCGTTTTTTGCCGTTAAAGGCTGTTTGGATGGATAAACAGTGTTTTATCTGCCAAAATGCTGTTTATAGGTGGATTCACTGTTTTATGTGGCAAAATGCTGTTTCTGGCTGGAAACAGCGTTTTTTGCCTCTAAAGGTTGTTTAGAGGTCAGAATCACTGTTTTATGTGGCAAAATGCTGTTTGGAAAGAGAAACACTGTTTTATGTGGCAAAATGCTGTTTGGAGAGAGAAACACTGTTTTATGTGGCAAAATGCTGTTTTGTGGTGGAATCACTGTTTTATGTGGCAAAACGCTGTTTTGGGCTAGAAACAGCGTTTTTTGCCGTTAAAGGCTGTTTGGATGGAGAAACAGTGTTTTATCTGCCAAAATGCTGTTTATAGGTGGATTCACTGTTTTATGTGGCAAAATGCTGTTTCTGGCTGCAAACAGCGTTTTTTGCCTCTAAAGGTTGTTTAGAGGTCAGAATCACTGTTTTATGTGGCAAAACACTGTTTTAGGCTGGAAACAGCGTTTTTTGCCGTTAAAGGCTGTTTGGATGGATAAACAGTGTTTTATCTGCC
The DNA here is from genome assembly GCF_048128805.1 of Centroberyx gerrardi. Lineage (NCBI taxonomy): Eukaryota > Metazoa > Chordata > Actinopteri > Beryciformes > Berycidae > Centroberyx > Centroberyx gerrardi. The sequence continues at coordinate 25,622,766 of NC_136017.1, read as the reverse complement.
AAAATGCTGTTTATAGGTGGATTCACTGTTTTATGTGGCAAAATGCTGTTTCTGGCTGGAAACAGCGTTTTTTGCCTCTAAAGGTTGTTTAGAGGTCAGAATCACTGTTTTATGTGGCAAAATGCTGTTTGGAAAGAGAAACACTGTTTTATGTGGCAAAATGCTGTTTGGAGAGAGAAACACTATTTTATGTGGCAAAATGCTGTTTTGTGGTGGAATCACTGTTTTATGTGGCAAAACGCTGTTTTGGGCTGGAAACAGCGTTTTTTGCCGTTAAAGGCTGTTTGGATGGAGAAACAGTGTTTTATCTGCCAAAATGCTGTTTATAGGTGGATTCACTGTTTTATGTGGCAAAATGCTGTTTCTGGCTGGAAACAGCGTTTTTTGCCTCTAAAGGTTGTTTAGAGGTCAGAATCACTGTTTTATGTGGCAAAACACTGTTTTAGGCTGGAAACAGCGTTTTTTGCCGTTAAAGGCTGTTTGGATGGAGAAACAGTGTTTTATCTGCCAAAATGCTGTTTATAGGTGGAATCACTGTTTTATGTGGCAAAACGCTGTTTGGAAAGAGAAACACTATTTTATGTGGTAAAATGCTGTTTTGTGGTGGAATCACTGTTTTATGTGGCAAAACGCTGTGTGCCCCAAAAGTGACCCCAAAGTTCAAAAGGTCACCAATGTTAAGTCAATGACGGCCTTCTCATCAACTTTACTGAGGCCTTTTCAGCCATGCAAGTCCCGATTGACTTGCAACCACTCTTGCCTGAAAGCTGGCCACCCACCGAACGAGTGAGTCCAATTTTGTCCTTCTAGGACCACAGGAAGTGCCCCAAAAGTGACCCCAAAGTTCAAAAGGTGGCCAATGTATGAGGAACAAATTTACTGAGGCCTTTTCAGACATGCAAGTCCCGATTGACTTGCAACCACTTTTGCCTGATAGCTGGCGTCCCACCGAACGTGTGAGTTCAATTTTGTCCTTCTCGGACCACAGGAAGTTCCCCAAAAGTGACCCCAAAGTTCAAAAGGTCACCAATGTTAAGTCAATGACGGCCTTCTCATCAACTTTACTGAGGCCTTTTCAGCCATGCAAGTCCCGATTGACTTGCAACCACTTTTGCCTGAAAGCTGGTGTCCCACCGAACATGTGAGTTCAAAGTTGTCATCCTAGGACCACAGGAAGTGCCCCAAAAGTGACCCCAAAGTTCAAAAGGTCACCAATGTTAAGTCAATGACGGCCTTCTCATCAACTTTACTGAGGCCTTTTCAGCCATGCAAGTCCCGATTTACTTGAAACCACTTTTGCCTGAAAGCTGGCCACCCACCGAACGAGTGAGTCCAATTTTGTCCTTCTAGGACCACAGGAAGTGCCCCAAAAGTGACCCCAAAGTTCAAAAGGTCACCAATGTTAAGTCAATGACGGCCTTCTCATCAACTTTACTGAGGCCTTTTCAGCCATGCAAGTCCCGATTGACTTGCAACCACTTTTGCCTGAAAGCTGGCGTCCCACCGAACATGTGAGTTCAAAGTTGTCATCCTAGGACCACAGGAAGTGCCCCAAAAGTGACCCCAAAGTTCAAAAGTTGGCCAATGTATGAGGAACAAATTTACTGAGGCCTTTTCAGCCATGCAAGTCCCGATTGACTTGCAACCACTTTTGCCTGATAGCTGGCGTCCCACCGAACGTGTGAGTTCAATTTTGTCCTTCTCGGACCACAGGAAGTGCCCCAAAAGTGACCCCAAAGTTCAAAAGGTCACCAATGTTAAGTCAATGACGGCCTTTTCATACACTTTACTGAGGCCTTTTCAGCCATGCAAGTCCCGATTGACTTGCAACCACTCTTGCCTGAAAGCTGGCCACCCACCGAACGAGTGAGTCCAATTTTGTCCTTCTAGGACCACAGGAAGTGCCCCAAAAGTGACCCCAAAGTTCAAAAGGTCACCAATGTTAAGTCAATGACGGCCTTCTCATCAACTTTACTGAGGCCTTTTCAGCCATGCAAGTCCCGATTGACTTGCAACCACTCTTGCCTGAAAGCTGGCCACCCACCGAACGAGTGAGTCCAATTTTGTCCTTCTAGGACCACAGGAAGTGCCCCAAAAGTGACCCCAAAGTTCAAAAGGTGGCCAATGTATGAGGAACAAATTTACTGAGGCCTTTTCAGACATGCAAGTCCCGATTGACTTGCAACCACTTTTGCCTGATAGCTGGCGTCCCACCGAACGTGTGAGTTCAATTTTGTCCTTCTCGGACCACAGGAAGTTCCCCAAAAGTGACCCCAAAGTTCAAAAGGTCACCAATGTTAAGTCAATGACGGCCTTCTCATCAACTTTACTGAGGCCTTTTCAGCCATGCAAGTCCCGATTGACTTGCAACCACTTTTGCCTGAAAGCTGGTGTCCCACCGAACATGTGAGTTCAAAGTTGTCATCCTAGGACCACAGGAAGTGCCCCAAAAGTGACCCCAAAGTTCAAAAGGTCACCAATGTTAAGTCAATGACGGCCTTCTCATCAACTTTACTGAGGCCTTTTCAGCCATGCAAGTCCCGATTGACTTGCAACCACTTTTGCCTGAAAGCTGGCCACCCACCGAACGAGTGAGTCCAATTTTGTCCTTCTAGGACCACAGGAAGTGCCCCAAAAGTGACCCCAAAGTTCAAAAGGTCACCAATGTTAAGTCAATGACGGCCTTCTCATCAACTTTACTGAGGCCTTTTCAGCCATGCAAGTCCCGATTGACTTGCAACCACTTTTGCCTGAAAGCTGGCGTCCCACCGAACATGTGAGTTCAAAGTTGTCATCCTAGGACCACAGGAAGTGCCCCAAAAGTGACCCCAAAGTTCAAAAGTTGGCCAATGTATGAGGAACAAATTTACTGAGGCCTTTTCAGCCATGCAAGTCCCGATTGACTTGCAACCACTTTTGCCTGATAGCTGGCGTCCCACCGAACGTGTGAGTTCAATTTTGTCCTTCTCGGACCACAGGAAGTGCCCCAAAAGTGACCCCAAAGTTCAAAAGGTCACCAATGTTAAGTCAATGACGGCCTTTTCATACACTTTACTGAGGCCTTTTCAGCCATGCAAGTCCCGATTGACTTGCAACCACTCTTGCCTGATAGCTGGCGTCCCACCGAACGTGTGAGTTCAATTTTGTCCTTCTCGGACCACAGGAAGTTCCCCCAAAGTGACCCCAAAGTTCAAAAGGTCACCAATGTTAAGTCAATGACGGCCTTCTCATCAACTTTACTGAGGCCTTTTCAGCCATGCAAGTCCCGATTGACTTGCAACCACTTTTGCCTGAAAGCTGGTGTCCCACCGAACATGTGAGTTCAAAGTTGTCATCCTAGGACCACAGGAAGTGCCCCAAAAGTGACCCCAAAGTTCAAAAGGTCACCAATGTTAAGTCAATGACGGCCTTCTCATCAACTTTACTGAGGCCTTTTCAGCCATGCAAGTCCCGATTTACTTGAAACCACTTTTGCCTGAAAGCTGGCCACCCACCGAACGAGTGAGTCCAATTTTGTCCTTCTAGGACCACAGGAAGTGCCCCAAAAGTGACCCCAAAGTTCAAAAGGTCACCAATGTTAAGTCAATGACGGCCTTCTCATCAACTTTACTGAGGCCTTTTCAGCCATGCAAGTCCCGATTGACTTGCAACCACTTTTGCCTGAAAGCTGGCGTCCCACCGAACATGTGAGTTCAAAGTTGTCATCCTAGGACCACAGGAAGTGCCCCAAAAGTGACCCCAAAGTTCAAAAGTTGGCCAATGTATGAGGAACAAATTTACTGAGGCCTTTTCAGCCATGCAACTCCCGATTGACTTGCAACCACTTTTGCCTGATAGCTGGCGTCCCACCGAACATGTGAGTTCAATTTTGTCCTTCTAGGACCACAGGAAGTGACCCAAAAGTGACCCCAAAGTTCAAAAGGTCACCAATGTTAAGTCAATGACGGCCTTCTCATCAACTTTACTGAGGCCTTTTCAGCCATGCAAGTCCCGATTTACTTGAAACCACTTTTGCCTGAAAGCTGGCCACCCACCGAACGAGTGAGTCCAATTTTGTCCTTCTAGGACCACAGGAAGTGCCCCAAAAGTGACCCCAAAGTTCAAAAGGTCACCAATGTTAAGTCAATGACGGCCTTCTCATGAACTTTACTGAGGCCTTTTCAGCCATGCAAGTCCCGATTGACTTGCAACCACTTTTGCCTGAAAGCTGGCGTCCCACCGAACATGTGAGTTCAATGTTGTCATTCTAAGACCACAGGAAGTGCCCCAAAAGTGACCTCAAACTTCAAAAGGTCACCAATGTTAAGTCAATGACGGCCTTCTCATCAACTTTACTGAGGCCTTTTCAGCCATGCAAGTCCCGATTGACTTGCAACCACTTTTGCCTGAAAGCTGGCGTCCCACCGACCATGTGAGTTCAATTTTGTCATTCTAGGACCACAGGAAGTGCCCCAAAAGTGACCCCAAAGTTCAAAAGGTGGCCAATGTATGAGGAACAAATTTACTGAGGCCTTTTCAGCCATGCAACTCCCGATTGACTTGCAACCACTTTTGCCTGATAGCTGGCGTCCCACCGAACGTGTGAGTTCAATTTTGTCCTTCTAGGACCACAGGAAGTGCCCCAAAAGTGACCCCAAAGTTCAAAAGGTCACCAATGTTAAGTCAATGACGGCCTTCTCATCAACTTTACTGAGGCCTTTTCAGCCATGCAAGTCCCGATTGACTTGCAACCACTTTTGCCTGAAAGCTGGCGTCCCACCGACCATGTGAGTTCAATTTTGTCCTTCTAGGACCACAGGAAGTGCCCCAAAAGTGACCCCAAAGTTCAAAAGGTGGCCAATGTATGAGGAACAAATTTACTGAGGCCTTTTCAGACATGCAAGTCCCGATTGACTTGCAACCACTTTTGCCTGATAGCTGGCGTCCCACCGAACGTGTGAGTTCAATTTTGTCCTTCTCGGACCACAGGAAGTTCCCCAAAAGTGACCCCAAAGTTCAAAAGGTCACCAATGTTAAGTCAATGACGGCCTTCTCATCAACTTTACTGAGGCCTTTTCAGCCATGCAAGTCCCGATTGACTTGCAACCACTTTTGCCTGAAAGCTGGTGTCCCACCGAACATGTGAGTTCAAAGTTGTCATCCTAGGACCACAGGAAGTGCCCCAAAAGTGACCCCAAAGTTCAAAAGGTCACCAATGTTAAGTCAATGACGGCCTTCTCATCAACTTTACTGAGGCCTTTTCAGCCATGCAAGTCCCGATTTACTTGAAACCACTTTTGCCTGAAAGCTGGCCACCCACCGAACGAGTGAGTCCAATTTTGTCCTTCTAGGACCACAGGAAGTGCCCCAAAAGTGACCCCAAAGTTCAAAAGGTCACCAATGTTAAGTCAATGACGGCCTTCTCATCAACTTTACTGAGGCCTTTTCAGCCATGCAAGTCCCGATTGACTTGCAACCACTTTTGCCTGAAAGCTGGCGTCCCACCGAACATGTGAGTTCAAAGTTGTCATCCTAGGACCACAGGAAGTGCCCCAAAAGTGACCCCAAAGTTCAAAAGTTGGCCAATGTATGAGGAACAAATTTACTGAGGCCTTTTCAGCCATGCAAGTCCCGATTGACTTGCAACCACTTTTGCCTGATAGCTGGCGTCCCACCGAACGTGTGAGTTCAATTTTGTCCTTCTCGGACCACAGGAAGTGCCCCAAAAGTGACCCCAAAGTTCAAAAGGTCACCAATGTTAAGTCAATGACGGCCTTTTCATACACTTTACTGAGGCCTTTTCAGCCATGCAAGTCCCGATTGACTTGCAACCACTCTTGCCTGAAAGCTGGCCACCCACCGAACGAGTGAGTCCAATTTTGTCCTTCTAGGACCACAGGAAGTGCCCCAAAAGTGACCCCAAAGTTCAAAAAGTCACCAATGTTAAGTCAATGACGGCCTTCTCATCAACTTTACTGAGGCCTTTTCAGCCATGCAAGTCCCGATTGACTTGCAACCACTCTTGCCTGAAAGCTGGCCACCCACCGAACGAGTGAGTCCAATTTTGTCCTTCTAGGACCACAGGAAGTGCCCCAAAAGTGACCCCAAAGTTCAAAAGGTCACCAATGTTAAGTCAATGACGGCCTTCTCATCAACTTTACTGAGGCCTTTTCAGCCATGCAAGTCCCGATTGACTTGCAACCACTTTTGCCTGAAAGCTGGCGTCCCACCGAACATGTGAGTTCAAAGTTGTCATCCTAGGACCACAGGAAGTGCCCCAAAAGTGACCCCAAAGTTCAAAAGTTGGCCAATGTATGAGGAACAAATTTACTGAGGCCTTTTCAGCCATGCAACTCCCGATTGACTTGCAACCACTTTTGCCTGATAGCTGGCGTCCCACCGAACGTGTGAGTTCAATTTTGTCCTTCTAGGACCACAGGAAGAGACCCAAAAGTGACCCCAAAGTTCAAAAGGTCACCAATGTTAAGTCAATGACGGCCTTCTAATCAACTTTACTGAGGCCTTTTCAGCCATGCAAGTCCCGATTTACTTGAAACCACTTTTGCCTGAAAGCTGGCCACCCACCGAACGAGTGAGTCCAATTTTGTCCTTCTAGGACCACAGGAAGTGCCCCAAAAGTGACCCCAAAGTTCAAAAGGTCACCAATGTTAAGTCAATGACGGCCTTCTCATGAACTTTACTGAGGCCTTTTCAGCCATGCAAGTCCCGATTGACTTGCAACCACTTTTGCCTGAAAGCTGGCGTCCCACCGAACATGTGAGTTCAATGTTGTCATTCTAAGACCACAGGAAGTGCCCCAAAAGTGACCTCAAACTTCAAAAGGTCACCAATGTTAAGTCAATGACGGCCTTCTCATCAACTTTACTGAGGCCTTTTCAGCCATGCAAGTCCCGATTGACTTGCAACCACTTTTGCCTGAAAGCTGGCGTCACACCAACCATGTGAGTTCAATTTTGTCATTCTAGGACCACAGGAAGTGCCCCAAAAGTGACCCCAAAGTTCAAAAGGTGGCCAATGTATGAGGAACAAATTTACTGAGGCCTTTTCAGCCATGCAACTCCCGATTGACTTGCAACCACTTTTGCCTGATAGCTGGCGTCCCACCGAACGTGTGAGTTCAATTTTGTCCTTCTAGGACCACAGGAAGTGCCCCAAAAGTGACCCCAAAGTTCAAAAGGTCACCAATGTTAAGTCAATGACGGCCTTCTCATCAACTTTACTGAGGCCTTTTCAGCCATGCAAGTCCCGATTGACTTGCAACCACTTTTGCCTGAAAGCTGGCGTCCCACCGACCATGTGAGTTCAATTTTGTCCTTCTAGGACCACAGGAAGTGCCCCAAAAGTGACCCCAAAGTTCAAAAGGTGGCCAATGTATGAGGAACAAATTTACTGAGGCCTTTTCAGACATGCAAGTCCCGATTGACTTGCAACCACTTTTGCCTGATAGCTGGCGTCCCACCGAACGTGTGAGTTCAATTTTGTCCTTCTCGGACCACAGGAAGTTCCCCAAAAGTGACCCCAAAGTTCAAAAGGTCACCAATGTTAAGTCAATGACGGCCTTCTCATCAACTTTACTGAGGCCTTTTCAGCCATGCAAGTCCCGATTGACTTGCAACCACTTTTGCCTGAAAGCTGGTGTCCCACCGAACATGTGAGTTCAAAGTTGTCATCCTAGGACCACAGGAAGTGCCCCAAAAGTGACCCCAAAGTTCAAAAGGTCACCAATGTTAAGTCAATGACGGCCTTCTCATCAACTTTACTGAGGCCTTTTCAGCCATGCAAGTCCCGATTTACTTGAAACCACTTTTGCCTGAAAGCTGGCCACCCACCGAACGAGTGAGTCCAATTTTGTCCTTCTAGGACCACAGGAAGTGCCCCAAAAGTGACCCCAAAGTTCAAAAGGTCACCAATGTTAAGTCAATGACGGCCTTCTCATCAACTTTACTGAGGCCTTTTCAGCCATGCAAGTCCCGATTGACTTGCAACCACTTTTGCCTGAAAGCTGGCGTCCCACCGAACATGTGAGTTCAAAGTTGTCATCCTAGGACCACAGGAAGTGCCCCAAAAGTGACCCCAAAGTTCAAAAGTTGGCCAATGTATGAGGAACAAATTTACTGAGGCCTTTTCAGCCATGCAAGTCCCGATTTACTTGAAACCACTTTTGCCTGAAAGCTGGCCACCCACCGAACGAGTGAGTCCAATTTTGTCCTTCTAGGACCACAGGAAGTGCCCCAAAAGTGACCCCAAAGTTCAAAAGGTCACCAATGTTAAGTCAATGACGGCCTTCTCATCAACTTTACTGAGGCCTTTTCAGCCATGCAAGTCCCGATTGACTTGCAACCACTTTTGCCTGAAAGCTGGCGTCCCACCGACCATGTGAGTTCAATTTTGTCCTTCTAGGACCACAGGAAGTGCCCCAAAAGTGACCCCAAAGTTCAAAAGGTGGCCAATGTATGAGGAACAAATTTACTGAGGCCTTTTCAGACATGCAAGTCCCGATTGACTTGCAACCACTTTTGCCTGATAGCTGGCGTCCCACCGAACGTGTGAGTTCAATTTTGTCCTTCTCGGACCACAGGAAGTTCCCCAAAAGTGACCCCAAAGTTCAAAAGGTCACCAATGTTAAGTCAATGACGGCCTTCTCATCAACTTTACTGAGGCCTTTTCAGCCATGCAAGTCCCGATTGACTTGCAACCACTTTTGCCTGAAAGCTGGTGTCCCACCGAACATGTGAGTTCAAAGTTGTCATCCTAGGACCACAGGAAGTGCCCCAAAAGTGACCCCAAAGTTCAAAAGGTCACCAATGTTAAGTCAATGACGGCCTTCTCATCAACTTTACTGAGGCCTTTTCAGCCATGCAAGTCCCGATTTACTTGAAACCACTTTTGCCTGAAAGCTGGCCACCCACCGAACGAGTGAGTCCAATTTTGTCCTTCTAGGACCACAGGAAGTGCCCCAAAAGTGACCCCAAAGTTCAAAAGGTCACCAATGTTAAGTCAATGACGGCCTTCTCATCAACTTTACTGAGGCCTTTTCAGCCATGCAAGTCCCGATTGACTTGCAACCACTTTTGCCTGAAAGCTGGCGTCCCACCGAACATGTGAGTTCAAAGTTGTCATCCTAGGACCACAGGAAGTGCCCCAAAAGTGACCCCAAAGTTCAAAAGTTGGCCAATGTATGAGGAACAAATTTACTGAGGCCTTTTCAGCCATGCAACTCCCGATTGACTTGCAACCACTTTTGCCTGATAGCTGGCGTCCCACCGAACATGTGAGTTCAATTTTGTCCTTCTAGGACCACAGGAAGTGACCCAAAAGTGACCCCAAAGTTCAAAAGGTCACCAATGTTAAGTCAATGACGGCCTTCTCATCAACTTTACTGAGGCCTTTTCAGCCATGCAAGTCCCGATTTACTTGAAACCACTTTTGCCTGAAAGCTGGCCACCCACCGAACGAGTGAGTCCAATTTTGTCCTTCTAGGACCACAGGAAGTGCCCCAAAAGTGACCCCAAAGTTCAAAAGGTCACCAATGTTAAGTCAATGACGGCCTTCTCATGAACTTTACTGAGGCCTTTTCAGCCATGCAAGTCCCGATTGACTTGCAACCACTTTTGCCTGAAAGCTGGCGTCCCACCGAACATGTGAGTTCAATGTTGTCATTCTAAGACCACAGGAAGTGCCCCAAAAGTGACCTCAAACTTCAAAAGGTCACCAATGTTAAGTCAATGACGGCCTTCTCATCAACTTTACTGAGGCCTTTTCAGCCATGCAAGTCCCGATTGACTTGCAACCACTTTTGCCTGAAAGCTGGCGTCCCACCGACCATGTGAGTTCAATTTTGTCATTCTAGGACCACAGGAAGTGCCCCAAAAGTGACCCCAAAGTTCAAAAGGTGGCCAATGTATGAGGAACAAATTTACTGAGGCCTTTTCAGCCATGCAACTCCCGATTGACTTGCAACCACTTTTGCCTGATAGCTGGCGTCCCACCGAACGTGTGAGTTCAATTTTGTCCTTCTAGGACCACAGGAAGTGCCCCAAAAGTGACCCCAAAGTTCAAAAGGTCACCAATGTTAAGTCAATGACGGCCTTCTCATCAACTTTACTGAGGCCTTTTCAGCCATGCAAGTCCCGATTGACTTGCAACCACTTTTGCCTGAAAGCTGGCGTCCCACCGACCATGTGAGTTCAATTTTGTCCTTCTAGGACCACAGGAAGTGCCCCAAAAGTGACCCCAAAGTTCAAAAGGTGGCCAATGTATGAGGAACAAATTTACTGAGGCCTTTTCAGACATGCAAGTCCCGATTGACTTGCAACCACTTTTGCCTGATAGCTGGCGTCCCACCGAACGTGTGAGTTCAATTTTGTCCTTCTCGGACCACAGGAAGTTCCCCAAAAGTGACCCCAAAGTTCAAAAGGTCACCAATGTTAAGTCAATGACGGCCTTCTCATCAACTTTACTGAGGCCTTTTCAGCCATGCAAGTCCCGATTGACTTGCAACCACTTTTGCCTGAAAGCTGGTGTCCCACCGAACATGTGAGTTCAAAGTTGTCATCCTAGGACCACAGGAAGTGCCCCAAAAGTGACCCCAAAGTTCAAAAGGTCACCAATGTTAAGTCAATGACGGCCTTCTCATCAACTTTACTGAGGCCTTTTCAGCCATGCAAGTCCCGATTTACTTGAAACCACTTTTGCCTGAAAGCTGGCCACCCACCGAACGAGTGAGTCCAATTTTGTCCTTCTAGGACCACAGGAAGTGCCCCAAAAGTGACCCCAAAGTTCAAAAGGTCACCAATGTTAAGTCAATGACGGCCTTCTCATCAACTTTACTGAGGCCTTTTCAGCCATGCAAGTCCCGATTGACTTGCAACCACTTTTGCCTGAAAGCTGGCGTCCCACCGAACATGTGAGTTCAAAGTTGTCATCCTAGGACCACAGGAAGTGCCCCAAAAGTGACCCCAAAGTTCAAAAGTTGGCCAATGTATGAGGAACAAATTTACTGAGGCCTTTTCAGACATGCAAGTCCCGATTGACTTGCAACCACTTTTGCCTGATAGCTGGCGTCCCACCGAACGTGTGAGTTCAATTTTGTCCTTCTCGGACCACAGGAAGTTCCCCAAAAGTGACCCCAAAGTTCAAAAGGTCACCAATGTTAAGTCAATGACGGCCTTCTCATCAACTTTACTGAGGCCTTTTCAGCCATGCAAGTCCCGATTGACTTGCAACCACTTTTGCCTGAAAGCTGGTGTCCCACCGAACATGTGAGTTCAAAGTTGTCATCCTAGGACCACAGGAAGTGCCCCAAAAGTGACCCCAAAGTTCAAAAGGTCACCAATGTTAAGTCAATGACGGCCTTCTCATCAACTTTACTGAGGCCTTTTCAGCCATGCAAGTCCCGATTTACTTGAAACCACTTTTGCCTGAAAGCTGGCCACCCACCGAACGAGTGAGTCCAATTTTGTCCTTCTAGGACCACAGGAAGTGCCCCAAAAGTGACCCCAAAGTTCAAAAGGTCACCAATGTTAAGTCAATGACGGCCTTCTCATCAACTTTACTGAGGCCTTTTCAGCCATGCAAGTCCCGATTGACTTGCAACCACTTTTGCCTGAAAGCTGGCGTCCCACCGAACATGTGAGTTCAAAGTTGTCATCCTAGGACCACAGGAAGTGCCCCAAAAGTGACCCCAAAGTTCAAAAGTTGGCCAATGTATGAGGAACAAATTTACTGAGGCCTTTTCAGCCATGCAACTCCCGATTGACTTGCAACCACTTTTGCCTGATAGCTGGCGTCCCACCGAACATGTGAGTTCAATTTTGTCCTTCTAGGACCACAGGAAGTGACCCAAAAGTGACCCCAAAGTTCAAAAGGTCACCAATGTTAAGTCAATGACGGCCTTCTCATCAACTTTACTGAGGCCTTTTCAGCCATGCAAGTCCCGATTTACTTGAAACCACTTTTGCCTGAAAGCTGGCCACCCACCGAACGAGTGAGTCCAATTTTGTCCTTCTAGGACCACAGGAAGTGCCCCAAAAGTGACCCCAAAGTTCAAAAGGTCACCAATGTTAAGTCAATGACGGCCTTCTCATGAACTTTACTGAGGCCTTTTCAGCCATGCAAGTCCCGATTGACTTGCAACCACTTTTGCCTGAAAGCTGGCGTCCCACCGAACATGTGAGTTCAATGTTGTCATTCTAAGACCACAGGAAGTGCCCCAAAAGTGACCTCAAACTTCAAAAGGTCACCAATGTTAAGTCAATGACGGCCTTCTCATCAACTTTACTGAGGCCTTTTCAGCCATGCAAGTCCCGATTGACTTGCAACCACTTTTGCCTGAAAGCTGGCGTCCCACCGACCATGTGAGTTCAATTTTGTCATTCTAGGACCACAGGAAGTGCCCCAAAAGTGACCCCAAAGTTCAAAAGGTGGCCAATGTATGAGGAACAAATTTACTGAGGCCTTTTCAGCCATGCAACTCCCGATTGACTTGCAACCACTTTTGCCTGATAGCTGGCGTCCCACCGAACGTGTGAGTTCAATTTTGTCCTTCTAGGACCACAGGAAGTGCCCCAAAAGTGACCCCAAAGTTCAAAAGGTCACCAATGTTAAGTCAATGACGGCCTTCTCATCAACTTTACTGAGGCCTTTTCAGCCATGCAAGTCCCGATTGACTTGCAACCACTTTTGCCTGAAAGCTGGCGTCCCACCGACCATGTGAGTTCAATTTTGTCCTTCTAGGACCACAGGAAGTGCCCCAAAAGTGACCCCAAAGTTCAAAAGGTGGCCAATGTATGAGGAACAAATTTACTGAGGCCTTTTCAGACATGCAAGTCCCGATTGACTTGCAACCACTTTTGCCTGATAGCTGGCGTCCCACCGAACGTGTGAGTTCAATTTTGTCCTTCTCGGACCACAGGAAGTTCCCCAAAAGTGACCCCAAAGTTCAAAAGGTCACCAATGTTAAGTCAATGACGGCCTTCTCATCAACTTTACTGAGGCCTTTTCAGCCATGCAAGTCCCGATTGACTTGCAACCACTTTTGCCTGAAAGCTGGTGTCCCACCGAACATGTGAGTTCAAAGTTGTCATCCTAGGACCACAGGAAGTGCCCCAAAAGTGACCCCAAAGTTCAAAAGGTCACCAATGTTAAGTCAATGACGGCCTTCTCATCAACTTTACTGAGGCCTTTTCAGCCATGCAAGTCCCGATTTACTTGAAACCACTTTTGCCTGAAAGCTGGCCACCCACCGAACGAGTGAGTCCAATTTTGTCCTTCTAGGACCACAGGAAGTGCCCCAAAAGTGACCCCAAAGTTCAAAAGGTCACCAATGTTAAGTCAATGACGGCCTTCTCATCAACTTTACTGAGGCCTTTTCAGCCATGCAAGTCCCGATTGACTTGCAACCACTTTTGCCTGAAAGCTGGCGTCCCACCGAACATGTGAGTTCAAAGTTGTCATCCTAGGACCACAGGAAGTGCCCCAAAAGTGACCCCAAAGTTCAAAAGTTGGCCAATGTATGAGGAACAAATTTACTGAGGCCTTTTCAGCCATGCAAGTCCCGATTGACTTGCAACCACTTTTGCCTGATAGCTGGCGTCCCACCGAACGTGTGAGTTCAATTTTGTCCTTCTCGGACCACAGGAAGTGCCCCAAAAGTGACCCCAAAGTTCAAAAGGTCACCAATGTTAAGTCAATGACGGCCTTTTCATACACTTTACTGAGGCCTTTTCAGCCATGCAAGTCCCGATTGACTTGCAACCACTCTTGCCTGAAAGCTGGCCACCCACCGAACGAGTGAGTCCAATTTTGTCCTTCTAGGACCACAGGAAGTGCCCCAAAAGTGACCCCAAAGTTCAAAAGGTGGCCAATGTATGAGGAACAAATTTACTGAGGCCTTTTCAGACATGCAAGTCCCGATTGACTTGCAACCACTTTTGCCTGATAGCTGGCGTCCCACCGAACGTGTGAGTTCAATTTTGTCCTTCTCGGACCACAGGAAGTGCCCCAAAAGTGACCCCAAAGTTCAAAAGGTCACCAATGTTAAGTCAATGACGGCCTTTTCATACACTTTACTGAGGCCTTTTCAGCCATGCAAGTCCCGATTGACTTGCAACCACTCTTGCCTGAAAGCTGGCCACCCACCGAACGAGTGAGTCCAATTTTGTCCTTCTAGGACCACAGGAAGTGCCCCAAAAGTGACCCCAAAGTTCAAAAGGTGGCCAATGTATGAGGAACAAATTTACTGAGGCCTTTTCAGACATGCAAGTCCCGATTGACTTGCAACCACTTTTGCCTGATAGCTGGCGTCCCACCGAACGTGTGAGTTCAATTTTGTCCTTCTCGGACCACAGGAAGTTCCCCAAAAGTGACCCCAAAGTTCAAAAGGTCACCAATGTTAAGTCAATGACGGCCTTCTCATCAACTTTACTGAGGCCTTTTCAGCCATGCAAGTCCCGATTGACTTGCAACCACTTTTGCCTGAAAGCTGGTGTCCCACCGAACATGTGAGTTCAAAGTTGTCATCCTAGGACCACAGGAAGTGCCCCAAAAGTGACCCCAAAGTTCAAAAGGTCACCAATGTTAAGTCAATGACGGCCTTCTCATCAACTTTACTGAGGCCTTTTCAGCCATGCAAGTCCCGATTTACTTGAAACCACTTTTGCCTGAAAGCTGGCCACCCACCGAACGAGTGAGTCCAATTTTGTCCTTCTAGGACCACAGGAAGTGCCCCAAAAGTGACCCCAAAGTTCAAAAGGTCACCAATGTTAAGTCAATGACGGCCTTCTCATCAACTTTACTGAGGCCTTTTCAGCCATGCAAGTCCCGATTGACTTGCAACCACTTTTGCCTGAAAGCTGGCGTCCCACCGAACATGTGAGTTCAAAGTTGTCATCCTAGGACCACAGGAAGTGCCCCAAAAGTGACCCCAAAGTTCAAAAGTTGGCCAATGTATGAGGAACAAATTTACTGAGGCCTTTTCAGCCATGCAAGTCCCGATTGACTTGCAACCACTTTTGCCTGATAGCTGGCGTCCCACCGAACGTGTGAGTTCAATTTTGTCCTTCTCGGACCACAGGAAGTGCCCCAAAAGTGACCCCAAAGTTCAAAAGGTCACCAATGTTAAGTCAATGACGGCCTTTTCATACACTTTACTGAGGCCTTTTCAGCCATGCAAGTCCCGATTGACTTGCAACCACTCTTGCCTGAAAGCTGGCCACCCACCGAACGAGTGAGTCCAATTTTGTCCTTCTAGGACCACAGGAAGTGCCCCAAAAGTGACCCCAAAGTTCAAAAGGTGGCCAATGTATGAGGAACAAATTTACTGAGGCCTTTTCAGACATGCAAGTCCCGATTGACTTGCAACCACTTTTGCCTGATAGCTGGCGTCCCACCGAACGTGTGAGTTCAATTTTGTCCTTCTCGGACCACAGGAAGTGCCCCAAAAGTGACCCCAAAGTTCAAAAGGTCACCAATGTTAAGTCAATGACGGCCTTTTCATACACTTTACTGAGGCCTTTTCAGCCATGCAAGTCCCGATTGACTTGCAACCACTCTTGCCTGAAAGCTGGCCACCCACCGAACGAGTGAGTCCAATTTTGTCCTTCTAGGACCACAGGAAGTGCCCCAAAAGTGACCCCAAAGTTCAAAAGGTGGCCAATGTATGAGGAACAAATTTACTGAGGCCTTTTCAGACATGCAAGTCCCGATTGACTTGCAACCACTTTTGCCTGATAGCTGGCGTCCCACCGAACGTGTGAGTTCAATTTTGTCCTTCTCGGACCACAGGAAGTTCCCCAAAAGTGACCCCAAAGTTCAAAAGGTCACCAATGTTAAGTCAATGACGGCCTTCTCATCAACTTTACTGAGGCCTTTTCAGCCATGCAAGTCCCGATTGACTTGCAACCACTTTTGCCTGAAAGCTGGTGTCCCACCGAACATGTGAGTTCAAAGTTGTCATCCTAGGACCACAGGAAGTGCCCCAAAAGTGACCCCAAAGTTCAAAAGGTCACCAATGTTAAGTCAATGACGGCCTTCTCATCAACTTTACTGAGGCCTTTTCAGCCATGCAAGTCCCGATTTACTTGAAACCACTTTTGCCTGAAAGCTGGCCACCCACCGAACGAGTGAGTCCAATTTTGTCCTTCTAGGACCACAGGAAGTGCCCCAAAAGTGACCCCAAAGTTCAAAAGGTCACCAATGTTAAGTCAATGACGGCCTTCTCATCAACTTTACTGAGGCCTTTTCAGCCATGCAAGTCCCGATTGACTTGCAACCACTTTTGCCTGAAAGCTGGCGTCCCACCGAACATGTGAGTTCAAAGTTGTCATCCTAGGACCACAGGAAGTGCCCCAAAAGTGACCCCAAAGTTCAAAAGTTGGCCAATGTATGAGGAACAAATTTACTGAGGCCTTTTCAGCCATGCAAGTCCCGATTGACTTGCAACCACTTTTGCCTGATAGCTGGCGTCCCACCGAACGTGTGAGTTCAATTTTGTCCTTCTCGGACCACAGGAAGTGCCCCAAAAGTGACCCCAAAGTTCAAAAGGTCACCAATGTTAAGTCAATGACGGCCTTTTCATACACTTTACTGAGGCCTTTTCAGCCATGCAAGTCCCGATTGACTTGCAACCACTCTTGCCTGAAAGCTGGCCACCCACCGAACGAGTGAGTCCAATTTTGTCCTTCTAGGACCACAGGAAGTGCCCCAAAAGTGACCCCAAAGTTCAAAAGGTGGCCAATGTATGAGGAACAAATTTACTGAGGCCTTTTCAGACATGCAAGTCCCGATTGACTTGCAACCACTTTTGCCTGATAGCTGGCGTCCCACCGAACGTGTGAGTTCAATTTTGTCCTTCTCGGACCACAGGAAGTGCCCCAAAAGTGACCCCAAAGTTCAAAAGGTCACCAATGTTAAGTCAATGACGGCCTTTTCATACACTTTACTGAGGCCTTTTCAGCCATGCAAGTCCCGATTGACTTGCAACCACTCTTGCCTGAAAGCTGGCCACCCACCGAACGAGTGAGTCCAATTTTGTCCTTCTAGGACCACAGGAAGTGCCCCAAAAGTGACCCCAAAGTTCAAAAGGTGGCCAATGTATGAGGAACAAATTTACTGAGGCCTTTTCAGACATGCAAGTCCCGATTGACTTGCAACCACTTTTGCCTGATAGCTGGCGTCCCACCGAACGTGTGAGTTCAATTTTGTCCTTCTCGGACCACAGGAAGTTCCCCAAAAGTGACCCCAAAGTTCAAAAGGTCACCAATGTTAAGTCAATGACGGCCTTCTCATCAACTTTACTGAGGCCTTTTCAGCCATGCAAGTCCCGATTGACTTGCAACCACTTTTGCCTGAAAGCTGGTGTCCCACCGAACATGTGAGTTCAAAGTTGTCATCCTAGGACCACAGGAAGTGCCCCAAAAGTGACCCCAAAGTTCAAAAGGTCACCAATGTTAAGTCAATGACGGCCTTCTCATCAACTTTACTGAGGCCTTTTCAGCCATGCAAGTCCCGATTTACTTGAAACCACTTTTGCCTGAAAGCTGGCCACCCACCGAACGAGTGAGTCCAATTTTGTCCTTCTAGGACCACAGGAAGTGCCCCAAAAGTGACCCCAAAGTTCAAAAGGTCACCAATGTTAAGTCAATGACGGCCTTCTCATCAACTTTACTGAGGCCTTTTCAGCCATGCAAGTCCCGATTGACTTGCAACCACTTTTGCCTGAAAGCTGGCGTCCCACCGAACATGTGAGTTCAAAGTTGTCATCCTAGGACCACAGGAAGTGCCCCAAAAGTGACCCCAAAGTTCAAAAGTTGGCCAATGTATGAGGAACAAATTTACTGAGGCCTTTTCAGCCATGCAAGTCCCGATTGACTTGCAACCACTTTTGCCTGATAGCTGGCGTCCCACCGAACGTGTGAGTTCAATTTTGTCCTTCTCGGACCACAGGAAGTGCCCCAAAAGTGACCCCAAAGTTCAAAAGGTCACCAATGTTAAGTCAATGACGGCCTTTTCATACACTTTACTGAGGCCTTTTCAGCCATGCAAGTCCCGATTGACTTGCAACCACTCTTGCCTGAAAGCTGGCCACCCACCGAACGAGTGAGTCCAATTTTGTCCTTCTAGGACCACAGGAAGTGCCCCAAAAGTGACCCCAAAGTTCAAAAGGTCACCAATGTTAAGTCAATGACGGCCTTCTCATCAACTTTACTGAGGCCTTTTCAGCCATGCAAGTCCCGATTGACTTGCAACCACTCTTGCCTGAAAGCTGGCCACCCACCGAACGAGTGAGTCCAATTTTGTCCTTCTAGGACCACAGGAAGTGCCCCAAAAGTGACCCCAAAGTTCAAAAGGTCACCAATGTTAAGTCAATGACGGCCTTCTCATCAACTTTACTGAGGCCTTTTCAGCCATGCAAGTCCCGATTGACTTGCAACCACTTTTGCCTGAAAGCTGGCGTCCCACCGAACATGTGAGTTCAAAGTTGTCATCCTAGGACCACAGGAAGTGCCCCAAAAGTGACCCCAAAGTTCAAAAGTTGGCCAATGTATGAGGAACAAATTTACTGAGGCCTTTTCAGCCATGCAACTCCCGATTGACTTGCAACCACTTTTGCCTGATAGCTGGCGTCCCACCGAACGTGTGAGTTCAATTTTGTCCTTCTAGGACCACAGGAAGAGACCCAAAAGTGACCCCAAAGTTCAAAAGGTCACCAATGTTAAGTCAATGACGGCCTTCTAATCAACTTTACTGAGGCCTTTTCAGCCATGCAAGTCCCGATTTACTTGAAACCACTTTTGCCTGAAAGCTGGCCACCCACCGAACGAGTGAGTCCAATTTTGTCCTTCTAGGACCACAGGAAGTGCCCCAAAAGTGACCCCAAAGTTCAAAAGGTCACCAATGTTAAGTCAATGACGGCCTTCTCATCAACTTTACTGAGGCCTTTTCAGCCATGCAAGTCCCGATTGACTTGCAACCACTTTTGCCTGAAAGCTGGCGTCCCACCGAACATGTGAGTTCAAAGTTGTCATCCTAGGACCACAGGAAGTGCCCCAAAAGTGACCCCAAAGTTCAAAAGTTGGCCAATGTATGAGGAACAAATTTACTGAGGCCTTTTCAGCCATGCAAGTCCCGATTGACTTGCAACCACTTTTGCCTGATAGCTGGCGTCCCACCGAACGTGTGAGTTCAATTTTGTCCTTCTCGGACCACAGGAAGTGCCCCAAAAGTGACCCCAAAGTTCAAAAGGTCACCAATGTTAAGTCAATGACGGCCTTTTCATACACTTTACTGAGGCCTTTTCAGCCATGCAAGTCCCGATTGACTTGCAACCACTCTTGCCTGAAAGCTGGCCACCCACCGAACGAGTGAGTCCAATTTTGTCCTTCTAGGACCACAGGAAGTGCCCCAAAAGTGACCCCAAAGTTCAAAAGGTGGCCAATGTATGAGGAACAAATTTACTGAGGCCTTTTCAGACATGCAAGTCCCGATTGACTTGCAACCACTTTTGCCTGATAGCTGGCGTCCCACCGAACGTGTGAGTTCAATTTTGTCCTTCTCGGACCACAGGAAGTGCCCCAAAAGTGACCCCAAAGTTCAAAAGGTCACCAATGTTAAGTCAATGACGGCCTTTTCATACACTTTACTGAGGCCTTTTCAGCCATGCAAGTCCCGATTGACTTGCAACCACTCTTGCCTGAAAGCTGGCCACCCACCGAACGAGTGAGTCCAATTTTGTCCTTCTAGGACCACAGGAAGTGCCCCAAAAGTGACCCCAAAGTTCAAAAGGTGGCCAATGTATGAGGAACAAATTTACTGAGGCCTTTTCAGACATGCAAGTCCCGATTGACTTGCAACCACTTTTGCCTGATAGCTGGCGTCCCACCGAACGTGTGAGTTCAATTTTGTCCTTCTCGGACCACAGGAAGTTCCCCAAAAGTGACCCCAAAGTTCAAAAGGTCACCAATGTTAAGTCAATGACGGCCTTCTCATCAACTTTACTGAGGCCTTTTCAGCCATGCAAGTCCCGATTGACTTGCAACCACTTTTGCCTGAAAGCTGGTGTCCCACCGAACATGTGAGTTCAAAGTTGTCATCCTAGGACCACAGGAAGTGCCCCAAAAGTGACCCCAAAGTTCAAAAGGTCACCAATGTTAAGTCAATGACGGCCTTCTCATCAACTTTACTGAGGCCTTTTCAGCCATGCAAGTCCCGATTTACTTGAAACCACTTTTGCCTGAAAGCTGGCCACCCACCGAACGAGTGAGTCCAATTTTGTCCTTCTAGGACCACAGGAAGTGCCCCAAAAGTGACCCCAAAGTTCAAAAGGTCACCAATGTTAAGTCAATGACGGCCTTCTCATCAACTTTACTGAGGCCTTTTCAGCCATGCAAGTCCCGATTGACTTGCAACCACTTTTGCCTGAAAGCTGGCGTCCCACCGAACATGTGAGTTCAAAGTTGTCATCCTAGGACCACAGGAAGTGCCCCAAAAGTGACCCCAAAGTTCAAAAGTTGGCCAATGTATGAGGAACAAATTTACTGAGGCCTTTTCAGCCATGCAAGTCCCGATTGACTTGCAACCACTTTTGCCTGATAGCTGGCGTCCCACCGAACGTGTGAGTTCAATTTTGTCCTTCTCGGACCACAGGAAGTGCCCCAAAAGTGACCCCAAAGTTCAAAAGGTCACCAATGTTAAGTCAATGACGGCCTTTTCATACACTTTACTGAGGCCTTTTCAGCCATGCAAGTCCCGATTGACTTGCAACCACTCTTGCCTGAAAGCTGGCCACCCACCGAACGAGTGAGTCCAATTTTGTCCTTCTAGGACCACAGGAAGTGCCCCAAAAGTGACCCCAAAGTTCAAAAGGTCACCAATGTTAAGTCAATGACGGCCTTCTCATCAACTTTACTGAGGCCTTTTCAGCCATGCAAGTCCCGATTGACTTGCAACCACTCTTGCCTGAAAGCTGGCCACCCACCGAACGAGTGAGTCCAATTTTGTCCTTCTAGGACCACAGGAAGTGCCCCAAAAGTGACCCCAAAGTTCAAAAGGTCACCAATGTTAAGTCAATGACGGCCTTCTCATCAACTTTACTGAGGCCTTTTCAGCCATGCAAGTCCCGATTGACTTGCAACCACTTTTGCCTGAAAGCTGGCGTCCCACCGAACATGTGAGTTCAAAGTTGTCATCCTAGGACCACAGGAAGTGCCCCAAAAGTGACCCCAAAGTTCAAAAGTTGGCCAATGTATGAGGAACAAATTTACTGAGGCCTTTTCAGCCATGCAACTCCCGATTGACTTGCAACCACTTTTGCCTGATAGCTGGCGTCCCACCGAACGTGTGAGTTCAATTTTGTCCTTCTAGGACCACAGGAAGAGACCCAAAAGTGACCCCAAAGTTCAAAAGGTCACCAATGTTAAGTCAATGACGGCCTTCTAATCAACTTTACTGAGGCCTTTTCAGCCATGCAAGTCCCGATTTACTTGAAACCACTTTTGCCTGAAAGCTGGCCACCCACCGAACGAGTGAGTCCAATTTTGTCCTTCTAGGACCACAGGAAGTGCCCCAAAAGTGACCCCAAAGTTCAAAAGGTCACCAATGTTAAGTCAATGACGGCCTTCTCATCAACTTTACTGAGGCCTTTTCAGCCATGCAACTCCCGATTGACTTGCAACCACTTTTGCCTGAAAGCTGGCGTCCCACCGAACATGTGAGTTCAAAGTTGTCATCCTAGGACCACAGGAAGTGCCCCAAAAGTGACCCCAAAGTTCAAAAGTTGGCCAATGTATGAGGAACAAATTTACTGAGGCCTTTTCAGCCATGCAACTCCCGATTGACTTGCAACCACTTTTGCCTGATAGCTGGCGTCCCACCGAACGTGTGAGTTCAATTTTGTCCTTCTAGGACCACAGGAAGTGACCCAAAAGTGACCCCAAAGTTCAAAAGGTCACCAATGTTAAGTCAATGACGGCCTTCTCATCAACTTTACTGAGGCCTTTTCAGCCATGCAAGTCCCGATTTACTTGAAACCACTTTTGCCTGAAAGCTGGCAACCCACCGAACGAGTGAGTCCAATTTTGTCCTTCTAGGACCACAGGAAGTGCCCCAAAAGTGACCCCAAAGTTCAAAAGTTGGCCAATGTATGAGGAACAAATTTACTGAGGCCTTTTCAGCCATGCAACTCCCGAATGACTTGCAACAACTTTTGCCTGATAGCTGGCGTCCCACCGAACGTGTGAGTTCAATTTTGTCCTTCTAGGACCACAGGAAGAGACCCAAAAGTGACCACAAAGTTCAAAAGGTCACCAATGTTAAGTCAATGACGGCCTTCTAATCAACTTTACTGAGGCCTTTTCAGCCATGCAAGTCCCGATTTACTTGAAACCACTTTTGCCTGAAAGCTGGCCACCCACCGAACGAGTGAGTCCAATTTTGTCCTTCTAGGACCACAGGAAGTGCCCCAAAAGTGACCCCAAAGTTCAAAAGGTCACCAATGTTAAGTCAATGACGGCCTTTTCATCAACTTTACTGAGGCCTTTTCAGCCATGCAAGTCCCGATTGACTTGCAACCACTTTTGCCTGAAAGCTGGCGTCCCACCGAACATGTGAGTTCAAAGTTGTCATCCTAGTACCACAGGAAGTGCCCCAAAAGTGACCCCAAAGTTCAAAAGGTCACCAATGTTAAGTCAATGACGGCCTTCTCATCAACTTTACTGAGGCCTTTTCAGCCATGCAAGTCCCGATTTACTTGAAATCACTTTTGCCTGAAAGCTGGCCACCCACCGAACGAGTGAGTCCAATTTTGTCCTTCTAGGACCACAGAAAGTGCCCCAAAAGTGACCCCAAAGTTCAAAAGGTCACCAATGTTAAGTCAATGACGGCCTTCTCATCAACTTTACTGAGGCCTTTTCAGCCATGCAAGTCCCGATTGACTTGCAACCACTTTTGCCTGAAAGCTGGCGTCCCACCGAACATGTGAGTTCAAAGTTGTCATCCTAGGACCACAGGAAGTGCCCCAAAAGTGACCCCAAAGTTCAAAAGTTGGCCAATGTATGAGGAACAAATTTACTGAGGCCTTTTCAGCCATGCAAGTCCCGATTGACTTGCAACCACTCTTGCCTGAAAGCTGGCCACCCACCGAACGAGTGAGTCCAATTTTGTCCTTCTAGGACCACAGGAAGTGCCCCAAAAGTGACCCCAAAGTTCAAAAGGTGGCCAATGTATGAGGAACAAATTTACTGAGGCCTTTTCAGACATGCAAGTCCCGATTGACTTGCAACCACTTTTGCCTGATAGCTGGCGTCCCACCGAACGTGTGAGTTCAATTTTGTCCTTCTCGGACCACAGGAAGTTCCCCAAAAGTGACCCCAAAGTTCAAAAGGTCACCAATGTTAAGTCAATGACGGCCTTCTCATCAACTTTACTGAGGCCTTTTCAGCCATGCAAGTCCCGATTGACTTGCAACCACTTTTGCCTGAAAGCTGGTGTCCCACCGAACATGTGAGTTCAAAGTTGTCATCCTAGGACCACAGGAAGTGCCCCAAAAGTGACCCCAAAGTTCAAAAGGTCACCAATGTTAAGTCAATGACGGCCTTCTCATCAACTTTACTGAGGCCTTTTCAGCCATGCAAGTCCCGATTTACTTGAAACCACTTTTGCCTGAAAGCTGGCCACCCACCGAACGAGTGAGTCCAATTTTGTCCTTCTAGGACCACAGGAAGTGCCCCAAAAGTGACCCCAAAGTTCAAAAGGTCACCAATGTTAAGTCAATGACGGCCTTCTCATCAACTTTACTGAGGCCTTTTCAGCCATGCAAGTCCCGATTGACTTGCAACCACTTTTGCCTGAAAGCTGGCGTCCCACCGAACATGTGAGTTCAAAGTTGTCATCCTAGGACCACAGGAAGTGCCCCAAAAGTGACCCCAAAGTTCAAAAGTTGGCCAATGTATGAGGAACAAATTTACTGAGGCCTTTTCAGCCATGCAAGTCCCGATTGACTTGCAACCACTTTTGCCTGATAGCTGGCGTCCCACCGAACGTGTGAGTTCAATTTTGTCCTTCTCGGACCACAGGAAGTGCCCCAAAAGTGACCCCAAAGTTCAAAAGGTCACCAATGTTAAGTCAATGACGGCCTTTTCATACACTTTACTGAGGCCTTTTCAGCCATGCAAGTCCCGATTGACTTGCAACCACTCTTGCCTGAAAGCTGGCCACCCACCGAACGAGTGAGTCCAATTTTGTCCTTCTAGGACCACAGGAAGTGCCCCAAAAGTGACCCCAAAGTTCAAAAGGTCACCAATGTTAAGTCAATGACGGCCTTCTCATCAACTTTACTGAGGCCTTTTCAGCCATGCAAGTCCCGATTGACTTGCAACCACTCTTGCCTGAAAGCTGGCCACCCACCGAACGAGTGAGTCCAATTTTGTCCTTCTAGGACCACAGGAAGTGCCCCAAAAGTGACCCCAAAGTTCAAAAGGTCACCAATGTTAAGTCAATGACGGCCTTCTCATCAACTTTACTGAGGCCTTTTCAGCCATGCAAGTCCCGATTGACTTGCAACCACTTTTGCCTGAAAGCTGGCGTCCCACCGAACATGTGAGTTCAAAGTTGTCATCCTAGGACCACAGGAAGTGCCCCAAAAGTGACCCCAAAGTTCAAAAGTTGGCCAATGTATGAGGAACAAATTTACTGAGGCCTTTTCAGCCATGCAACTCCCGATTGACTTGCAACCACTTTTGCCTGATAGCTGGCGTCCCACCGAACGTGTGAGTTCAATTTTGTCCTTCTAGGACCACAGGAAGAGACCCAAAAGTGACCCCAAAGTTCAAAAGGTCACCAATGTTAAGTCAATGACGGCCTTCTAATCAACTTTACTGAGGCCTTTTCAGCCATGCAAGTCCCGATTTACTTGAAACCACTTTTGCCTGAAAGCTGGCCACCCACCGAACGAGTGAGTCCAATTTTGTCCTTCTAGGACCACAGGAAGTGCCCCAAAAGTGACCCCAAAGTTCAAAAGGTCACCAATGTTAAGTCAATGACGGCCTTCTCATCAACTTTACTGAGGCCTTTTCAGCCATGCAACTCCCGATTGACTTGCAACCACTTTTGCCTGAAAGCTGGCGTCCCACCGAACATGTGAGTTCAAAGTTGTCATCCTAGGACCACAGGAAGTGCCCCAAAAGTGACCCCAAAGTTCAAAAGTTGGCCAATGTATGAGGAACAAATTTACTGAGGCCTTTTCAGCCATGCAACTCCCGATTGACTTGCAACCACTTTTGCCTGATAGCTGGCGTCCCACCGAACGTGTGAGTTCAATTTTGTCCTTCTAGGACCACAGGAAGTGACCCAAAAGTGACCCCAAAGTTCAAAAGGTCACCAATGTTAAGTCAATGACGGCCTTCTCATCAACTTTACTGAGGCCTTTTCAGCCATGCAAGTCCCGATTTACTTGAAACCACTTTTGCCTGAAAGCTGGCAACCCACCGAACGAGTGAGTCCAATTTTGTCCTTCTAGGACCACAGGAAGTGCCCCAAAAGTGACCCCAAAGTTCAAAAGTTGGCCAATGTATGAGGAACAAATTTACTGAGGCCTTTTCAGCCATGCAACTCCCGAATGACTTGCAACAACTTTTGCCTGATAGCTGGCGTCCCACCGAACGTGTGAGTTCAATTTTGTCCTTCTAGGACCACAGGAAGAGACCCAAAAGTGACCACAAAGTTCAAAAGGTCACCAATGTTAAGTCAATGACGGCCTTCTAATCAACTTTACTGAGGCCTTTTCAGCCATGCAAGTCCCGATTTACTTGAAACCACTTTTGCCTGAAAGCTGGCCACCCACCGAACGAGTGAGTCCAATTTTGTCCTTCTAGGACCACAGGAAGTGCCCCAAAAGTGACCCCAAAGTTCAAAAGGTCACCAATGTTAAGTCAATGACGGCCTTTTCATCAACTTTACTGAGGCCTTTTCAGCCATGCAAGTCCCGATTGACTTGCAACCACTTTTGCCTGAAAGCTGGCGTCCCACCGAACATGTGAGTTCAAAGTTGTCATCCTAGTACCACAGGAAGTGCCCCAAAAGTGACCCCAAAGTTCAAAAGGTCACCAATGTTAAGTCAATGACGGCCTTCTCATCAACTTTACTGAGGCCTTTTCAGCCATGCAAGTCCCGATTTACTTGAAATCACTTTTGCCTGAAAGCTGGCCACCCACCGAACGAGTGAGTCCAATTTTGTCCTTCTAGGACCACAGAAAGTGCCCCAAAAGTGACCCCAAAGTTCAAAAGGTCACCAATGTTAAGTCAATGACGGCCTTCTCATCAACTTTACTGAGGCCTTTTCAGCCATGCAAGTCCCGATTGACTTGCAACCACTTTTGCCTGAAAGCTGGCGTCCCACCGAACATGTGAGTTCAAAGTTGTCATCCTAGGACCACAGGAAGTGCCCCAAAAGTGACCCCAAAGTTCAAAAGTTGGCCAATGTATGAGGAACAAATTTACTGATGCCTTTTCAGCCATGCAAGTCCCGATTGACTTGCAACCACTTTTGCCTGATAGCTGGCGTCCCACCGAACGAGTGAGTCCAATTTTGTCCTTCTAGGACCACAGGAAGTGCCCCAAAAGTGACCCCAAAGTTCAAAAGGTCACCAATGTTAAGTCAATGAAAGCCTTCTCATCAACTTTACTGAGGCCTTTTCAGCCATGCAAGTCCCGATTGACTTGCAACCACTTTTGCCTGAAAGCTGGCGTCCCACCGAACATGTGAGTTCAAAGTTGTCATCCTAGGACCACAGGAAGTGCCCCAAAAGTGACCCCAAAGTTCAAAAGGTCACCAATGTTAAGTCAATGACGGCCTTCTCATCAACTTTACTGAGGCCTTTTCAGCCATGCAATGTCCCACTTTAATTGCAGTTTGGATGGAGAAACAGTGTTTTATCTGCCAAAATGCTTTTTATAGGTGGAATCACTGTTTTATGTGGAAAAATGCTGTTTCTGGCTGGAAACAGTGTTTTTTGCCTTTAAAGGCTGTTTGGATGGAGAAACAGTGTTTTATCTGCCAAAATGCTGTTTATAGGTGGAATCACTGTTTTATGTGGCAAAATGCTGTTTATGGGTGGAAACACTAGTTTATGTGGCAAAATGCTGTTTCGGGCTGGAAACAGCGTTTTTTGCCTTTAAAGGCTGTTTCGAGGGAGAATCACTGTTTTATGTGGCAAAATGCTGCTTCGGGCTGGAAACAGCGTTTTTTGCCTTTAAAGGCTGTTTCGAGGGAGAATCATTGTTTTATGTGGCAAAATGCTGTTTATCGGTGGATTCACTGTTTTATGTGGCAAAATGCTGTTTCTGGCTGGAAACAGCGTTTTTTGCATCTAAAGGTTGTTTAGAGGTCAGAATCACTGTTTTATGTGGCAAAACACTGTTTTAGGCTGGAAACAGCATTTTTTGCCGTTAAAGGCTGTTTGGATGGAGAAACAGTGTTTTATCTGCCAAAATGCTGTTTATAGGTGGAATCACTGTTTTATGTGGCAAAATGCTGTTTGGAGAGAGAAACACTATTTTATGTGGCAAAATGCTGTTTTGTGGTGGAATCACTGTTTTATGTGGCAAAACGCTGTTTTGGGCTAGAAACAGCGTTTTTTGCCGTTAAAGGCTGTTTGGATGGAGAAACAGTGTTTTATCTGCCAAAATGCTGTTTATAGGTGGATTCACTGTTTTATGTGGCAAAATGCTGTTTCTGGCTGGAAACAGCGTTTTTTGCCTCTAAAGGTTGTTTAGAGGTCAGAATCACTGTTTTATGTGGCAAAACACTGTTTTAGGCTGGAAACAGCGTTTTTTGCCGTTAAAGACTGTTTGGATGGAGAAACAGTGTTTTATCTGCCAAAATGCTGTTTATAGGTGGAATCACTGTTTTATGTGGCAAAATGCTGTTTCTGGCTGGAATCGGTGTTTTATGTGGCAAAATGCTGTTTCGGGTTGGAAACAGCGTTTTTTGCCTTTAAAGGCTGTTTCGAGGGAGAATCACTGTTTTATGTGGCAAAATGCTGTTTCGGGCTGGAATCGGCGTTTTATGTGGCAAAATGCTGTTTATGGGTGGAAACA
Source organism: Centroberyx gerrardi (assembly GCF_048128805.1). Taxonomy (NCBI): domain Eukaryota; kingdom Metazoa; phylum Chordata; class Actinopteri; order Beryciformes; family Berycidae; genus Centroberyx; species Centroberyx gerrardi. The sequence continues at coordinate 25,594,677 of NC_136017.1, read as the reverse complement.
CTAGTTTATGTGGCAAAATGCTGTTTCGGGTTGGAAACAGCGTTTCTTGCCTTTAAAGGCTGTTTCGAGGGAGAATCACTGTTTTATGTGGCAAAATGCTGTTTCGAGCTGGAAACAGCATTTTTTGCCTTTAAAGGCTGTTTCGAGGGAGAATCACTGTTTTATGTGGCAAAATGCTGTTTCGGGCTGGAAACAGCGTTTTTTGCCTTTAAAGGCTGTTTCGAGGGAGAATCACTGTTTTATGTGGCAAAATGCTGTTTATAGGTGGAATCACTGTTTTATGTGGCAAAATGCTGTTTCTGGCTGGAATCGGTGTTTTATGTGGCAAAATGCTGTTTCGGGTTGGAAACAGCGTTTTTTGCCTTTAAAGGCTGTTTCGAGGGAGAATCACTGTTTTATGTGGCAAAATGCTGTTTATAGGTGGAATCACTGTTTTATGTGGCAAAATGCTGTTTCGGGCTGGAAACAGCGTTTTTTGCCTTTAAAGGCTGTTTGGATGGAGAAACAGTGTTTTATCTGGCAAAATGCTGTTTATAGGTGGAATCACTGTTTTATGTGGCAAAATGCTGTTTCTGGCTGGAAAAGGCGTTTTATGTGGCAAAATGCTGTTTCAGGCTGGAAACAGCGTTTTTTGCCTTTAAAGGCTGTTTCGAGGGAGAATCACTGTTTTATGTGGCAAAATGCTGTTTCGGGCTGGAAACAGCGTTTTTTGCCTTTAAAGGCTGTTTCGAGGGAGAATCACTGTTTTATGTGGCAAAATGCTGTTTATAGGTGGAATCACTGTTTTATGTGGCAAAATGCTGTTTCGGGCTGGAAACAGCGTTTTTTGCCTTTAAAGGCTGTTTCGAGGGAGAATCACTGTTTTATGTGGCAAAATGCTGTTTATAGGTGGAATCACTGTTTTATGTGGCAAAATGCTGTTTCTGGCTGGAAACGGTGTTTTATGTGGCAAAATGCTGTTTCGGGCTGGAAACAGCGTTTTTTGCATTTAAAGGCTGTTTCGAGGGAGAATCACTGTTTTATGTGGCAAAATGCTGTTTATAGGTGGAATCACTGTTTTATGTGGCAAAATGCTGTTTCTGGCTGGAATCGGTGTTTTATGTGGCAAAATGCTGTTTCGGGCTGGAAACAGCGTTTTTTGCCTTTAAAGGCTGTTTCGAGGGAGAATCACTGTTTTATGTGGCAAAATGCTGTTTATAGGTGGAATCACTGTTTTATGTGGCAAAATGCTGTTTCTGGCTGGAATCGGTGTTTTATGTGGCAAAATGCTGTTTCGGGCTGGAAACAGCGTTTTTTGCCTTTAAAGGCTGTTTCGAGGGAGAATCACTGTTTTATGTGGCAAAATGCTGTTTATAGGTGGAATCACTGTTTTATGTGGCAAAATGCTGTTTCTGGCTGGAATCGGTGTTTTATGTGTCAAAATGCTGTTTCGGGTTGGAAACAGCGTTTTTTGCCTTTAAAGGCTGTTTCGAGGGAGAATCACTGTTTTATGTGGCAAAATGCTGTTTCGGGCTGGAATCGGCGTTTTATGTGGCAAAATGCTGTTTATGGGTGGAAACACTAGTTTATGTGGCAAAATGCTGTTTTGGGCTGGAAACAGCGTTTTTTGCCTTTAAAGGCTGTTTGGATGGAGAAACAGTGTTTTATCTGCCAAAATGCTGTTTATAGGTGGAATCACTGTTTTATGTGGCAAAATGCTGTTTCTGGCTGGAAAAGGCGTTTTATGTGGCAAAATGCTGTTTCAGGCTGGAAACAACGTTTTTTGCCTTTAAAGGCTGTTTCGAGGGAGAATCACTGTTTTATGTGGCAAAATGCTGTTTCGGGCTGGAAACAGCGTTTTTTGCCTTTAAAGGCTGTTTCGAGGGAGAATCACTGTTTTATGTGGCAAAATGCTGTTTATAGGTGGAATCACTGTTTTATGTGGCAAAATGCTGTTTCGGGCTGGAAACAGCGTTTTTTGCCTTTAAAGGCTGTTTCGAGGGAGAATCACTGTTTTATGTGGCAAAATGCTGTTTATAGGTGGAATCACTGTTTTATGTGGCAAAATGCTGTTTCTGGCTGGAATCGGTGTTTTATGTGGCAAAATGCTGTTTCTGGCTGGAAACAGCGTTTTTTGCCTTTAAAGGCTGTTTCGAGGGAGAATCACTGTTTTATGTGGCAAAATGCTGTTTATAGGTGGAATCACTGTTTTATGTGGCAAAATGCTGTTTCTGGCTGGAATCGGTGTTTTATGTGGCAAAATGCTGTTTCTGGCTGGAAAAGGCGTTTTATGTGGCAAAATGCTGTTTCGGGCTGGAAACAGCGTTTTTTGCCTTTAAAGGCTGTTTCGAGGGAGAATCACTGTTTTATGTGGCAAAATGCTGTTTATAGGTGGAATCACTGTTTTATGTGGCAAAATGCTGTTTCTGGCTGGAATCGGTGTTTTATGTGGCAAAATGCTGTTTCGGGCTGGAAACAGCGTTTTTTGCCGTTAAAGGCTGTTTCGAGGGAGAATCACTGTTTTATGTGGCAAAATGCTGTTTATAGGTGGAATCACTGTTTTATGTGGCAAAATGCTGTTTCTGGCTGGAATCGGTGTTTTATGTGTCAAAATGCTGTTTCGGGTTGGAAACAGCGTTTTTTGCCTTTAAAGGCTGTTTCGAGGGAGAATCACTGTTTTATGTGGCAAAATGCTGTTTCGGGCTGGAATCGGCGTTTTATGTGGCAAAATGCTGTTTATGGGTGGAAACACTAGTTTATGTGGCAAAATGCTGTTTTGGGCTGGAAACAGCGTTTTTTGCCTTTAAAGGCTGTTTGGATGGAGAAACAGTGTTTTATCTGCCAAAATGCTGTTTATAGGTGGAATCACTGTTTTATGTGGCAAAATGCTGTTTCTGGCTGGAAAAGGCGTTTTATGTGGCAAAATGCTGTTTCAGGCTGGAAACAGCGTTTTTTGCCTTTAAAGGCTGTTTCGAGGGAGAATCACTGTTTTATGTGGCAAAATGCTGTTTCGGGCTGGAAACAGCGTTTTTTGCCTTTAAAGGCTGTTTCGAGGGAGAATCACTGTTTTATGTGGCAAAATGCTGTTTATAGGTGGAATCACTGTTTTATGTGGCAAAATGCTGTTTCGGGCTGGAAACAGCGTTTTTTGCCTTTAAAGGCTGTTTCGAGGGAGAATCACTGTTTTATGTGGCAAAATGCTGTTTATAGGTGGAATCACTGTTTTATGTGGCAAAATGCTGTTTCTGGCTGGAATCGGTGTTTTATGTGGCAAAATGCTGTTTCGGGCTGGAAACAGCGTTTTTTGCCTTTAAAGGCTGTTTGGATGGAGAAACAGTGTTTTATCTGCCAAAATGCTGTTTATAGGTGGAATCACTGTTTTATGTGGCAAAATGCTGTTTCTGGCTGGAAAAGGCGTTTTATGTGGCAAAATGCTGTTTCAGGCTGGAAACAGCGTTTTTTGCCTTTAAAGGCTGTTTCGAGGGAGAATCACTGTTTTATGTGGCAAAATGCTGTTTCGAGCTGGAAACAGCGTTTTTTGCCTTTAAAGGCTGTTTCGAGGGAGAATCACTGTTTTATGTGGCAAAATGCTGTTTATAGGTGGAATCACTGTTTTATGTGGCAAAATGCTGTTTCGGGCTGGAAACAGCGTTTTTTGCCTTTAAAGGCTGTTTCGAGGGAGAATCACTGTTTTATGTGGCAAAATGCTGTTTATAGGTGGAATCACTGTTTTATGTGGCAAAATGCTGTTTCTGGCTGGAATCGGTGTTTTATGTGGCAAAATGCTGTTTCGGGCTGGAAACAGCGTTTTTTGCCTTTAAAGGCTGTTTCGAGGGAGAATCACTGTTTTATGTGGCAAAATGCTGTTTATAGGTGGAATCACTGTTTTATGTGGCAAAATGCTGTTTCTGGCTGGAATCGGTGTTTTATGTGGCAAAATGCTGTTTCTGGCTGGAAAAGGCGTTTTATGTGGCAAAATGCTGTTTCGGGCTGGAAACAGCGTTTTTTGCCGTTAAAGGCTGTTTGGATGGAGAAACAGTGTTTTATCTGCCAAAATGCTGTTTATAGGTGGAATCACTGTTTTATGTGGCAAAATGCTGTTTGGAGAGAGAAACACTGTTTTATGTGGCAAAATGCTGTTTTGTGGTGGAATCACTGTTTTATGTGGCAAAACGCTGTTTTGGGCTAGAAACAGCGTTTTTTGCCGTTAAAGGCTGTTTGGATGGAGAAACAGTGTTTTATCTGCCAAAATGCTGTTTATAGGTGGATTCACTGTTTTATGTGGCAAAATGCTGTTTCTGGCTGCAAACAGCGTTTTTTGCCTCTAAAGGTTGTTTAGAGGTCAGAATCACTGTTTTATGTGGCAAAACACTGTTTTACGCTGGAAACAGCGTTTTTTGCCGTTAAAGGCTGTTTGGATGGAGAAACAGTGTTTTATCTGCCAAAATGCTGTTTATAGGTGGAATCACTGTTTTATGTGGCAAAATGCTGTTTGGAGAGAGAAACACTGTTTTATGTGGCAAAATGCTGTTTTGTGGTGGAATCACTGTTTTATGTGGCAAAACGCTGTTTTGGGCTAGAAACAGCGTTTTTTGCCGTTAAAGGCTGTTTGGATGGAGAAACAGTGTTTTATCTGCCAAAATGCTGTTTATAGGTGGATTCACTGTTTTATGTGGCAAAATGCTGTTTCTGGCTGCAAACAGCGTTTTTTGCCTCTAAAGGTTGTTTAGAGGTCAGAATCACTGTTTTATGTGGCAAAACACTGTTTTAGGCTGGAAACAGCGTTTTTTGCCGTTAAAGGCTGTTTGGATGGATAAACAGTGTTTTATCTGCCAAAATGCTGTTTATAGGTGGATTCACTGTTTTATGTGGCAAAATGCTGTTTCTGGCTGGAAACAGCGTTTTTTGCCTCTAAAGGTTGTTTAGAGGTCAGAATCACTGTTTTATGTGGCAAAACACTGTTTTAGGCTGGAAACAGCATTTTTTGCCGTTAAAGGCTGTTTGGATGGAGAAACAGTGTTTTATCTGCCAAAATGCTGTTTATAGGTGGAATCACTGTTTTATGTGGCAAAATGCTGTTTGGAGAGAGAAACACTATTTTATGTGGCAAAATGCTGTTTTGTGGTGGAATCACTGTTTTATGTGTCAAAACGCTGTTTTGGGCTAGAAACAGCGTTTTTTGCCGTTAAAGGCTGTTTGGATGGAGAAACAGTGTTTTATCTGCCAAAATGCTGTTTATAGGTGGATTCACTGTTTTATGTGGCAAAATGCTGTTTCTGGCTGCAAACAGCGTTTTTTGCCTCTAAAGGTTGTTTAGAGGTCAGAATCACTGTTTTATGTGGCAAAACACTGTTTTAGGCTGGAAACAGCGTTTTTTGCCGTTAAAGGCTGTTTGGATGGAGAAACAGTGTTTTATCTGCCAAAATGCTGTTTATAGGTGGAATCACTGTTTTATGTGGCAAAATGCTGTTTCTGGCTGGAAACAGCGTTTTTTGCCTCTAAAGGTTGTTTAGAGGTCAGAATCACTGTTTTATGTGGCAAAACACTGTTTTAGGCTGGAAACAGCATTTTTTGCCGTTAAAGGCTGTTTGGATGGAGAAACAGTGTTTTATCTGCCAAAATGCTGTTTATAGGTGGAATCACTGTTTTATGTGGCAAAATGCTGTTTGGAGAGAGAAACACTATTTTATGTGGCAAAATGCTGTTTTGTGGTGGAATCACTGTTTTATGTGTCAAAACGCTGTTTTGGGCTAGAAACAGCGTTTTTTGCCGTTAAAGGCTGTTTGGATGGAGAAACAGTGTTTTATCTGCCAAAATGCTGTTTATAGGTGGATTCACTGTTTTATGTGGCAAAATGCTGTTTCTGGCTGCAAACAGCGTTTTTTGCCTCTAAAGGTTGTTTAGAGGTCAGAATCACTGTTTTATGTGGCAAAACACTGTTTTAGGCTGGAAACAGCGTTTTTTGCCGTTAAAGGCTGTTTGGATGGAGAAACAGTGTTTTATCTGCCAAAATGCTGTTTATAGGTGGATTCACTGTTTTATGTGGCAAAATGCTGTTTTGTTGTGGAATCACTGTTTTATGTGGCAAAACGCTGTTTTGGGCTAGAAACAGCGTTTTTTGCCGTTAAAGGCTGTTTGGATGGAGAAACAGTGTTTTATCTGCCAAAATGCTGTTTATAGGTGGAATCACTGTTTTATGTGGCAAAATGCTGTTTGGAGAGAGAAACACTATTTTATGTGGCAAAATGCTGTTTTGTGGTGGAATCACTGTTTTATGTGTCAAAACGCTGTTTTGGGCTAGAAACAGCGTTTTTTGCCGTTAAAGGCTGTTTGGATGGAGAAACAGTGTTTTATCTGCCAAAATGCTGTTTATAGGTGGATTCACTGTTTTATGTGGCAAAATGCTGTTTCTGGCTGCAAACAGCGTTTTTTGCCTCTAAAGGTTGTTTAGAGGTCAGAATCACTGTTTTATGTGGCAAAACACTGTTTTAGGCTGGAAACAGCGTTTTTTGCCGTTAAAGGCTGTTTGGATGGAGAAACAGTGTTTTATCTGCCAAAATGCTGTTTATAGGTGGATTCACTGTTTTATGTGGCAAAATGCTGTTTTGTTGTGGAATCACTGTTTTATGTGGCAAAACGCTGTTTTGGGCTAGAAACAGCGTTTTTTGCCGTTAAAGCCTGTTTGGATGGAGAAACAGTGTTTTATCTGCCAAAATGCTGTTTATAGGTGGATTCACTGTTTTATGTGGCAAAATGCTGTTTCTGGCTGGAAACAGCGTTTTTTGCCTCTAAAGGTTGTTTAGAGGTCAGAATCACTGTTTTATGTGGCAAAACACTGTTTTACGCTGGAAACAGCGTTTTTTGCCGTTAAAGGCTGTTTGGATGGAGAAACAGTGTTTTATCTGCCAAAATGCTGTTTATAGGTGGAATCACTGTTTTATGTGGCAAAATGCTGTTTGGAGAGAGAAACACTGTTTTATGTGGCAAAATGCTGTTTTGTGGTGGAATCACTGTTTTATGTGGCAAAACGCTGTTTTGGGCTAGAAACAGCGTTTTTTGCCGTTAAAGGCTGTTTGGATGGAGAAACAGTGTTTTATCTGCCAAAATGCTGTTTATAGGTGGATTCACTGTTTTATGTGGCAAAATGCTGTTTCTGGCTGCAAACAGCGTTTTTTGCCTCTAAAGGTTGTTTAGAGGTCAGAATCACTGTTTTATGTGGCAAAACACTGTTTTAGGCTGGAAACAGCGTTTTTTGCCGTTAAAGGCTGTTTGGATGGAGAAACAGTGTTTTATCTGCCAAAATGCTGTTTATAGGTGGAATCACTGTTTTATGTGGCAAAATGCTGTTTCTGGCTGGAAACAGCGTTTTTTGCCTCTAAAGGTTGTTTAGAGGTCAGAATCACTGTTTTATGTGGCAAAACACTGTTTTAGGCTGGAAACAGCATTTTTTGCCGTTAAAGGCTGTTTGGATGGAGAAACAGTGTTTTATCTGCCAAAATGCTGTTTATAGGTGGAATCACTGTTTTATGTGGCAAAATGCTGTTTGGAGAGAGAAACACTATTTTATGTGGCAAAATGCTGTTTTGTGGTGGAATCACTGTTTTATGTGTCAAAACGCTGTTTTGGGCTAGAAACAGCGTTTTTTGCCGTTAAAGGCTGTTTGGATGGAGAAACAGTGTTTTATCTGCCAAAATGCTGTTTATAGGTGGATTCACTGTTTTATGTGGCAAAATGCTGTTTCTGGCTGCAAACAGCGTTTTTTGCCTCTAAAGGTTGTTTAGAGGTCAGAATCACTGTTTTATGTGGCAAAACACTGTTTTAGGCTGGAAACAGCGTTTTTTGCCGTTAAAGGCTGTTTGGATGGAGAAACAGTGTTTTATCTGCCAAAATGCTGTTTATAGGTGGATTCACTGTTTTATGTGGCAAAATGCTGTTTTGTTGTGGAATCACTGTTTTATGTGGCAAAACGCTGTTTTGGGCTAGAAACAGCGTTTTTTGCCGTTAAAGGCTGTTTGGATGGAGAAACAGTGTTTTATCTGCCAAAATGCTGTTTATAGGTGGAATCACTGTTTTATGTGGCAAAATGCTGTTTGGAGAGAGAAACACTGTTTTATGTGGCAAAATGCTGTTTTGTGGTGGAATCACTGTTTTATGTGGCAAAACGCTGTTTTGGGCTAGAAACAGCGTTTTTTGCCGTTAAAGGCTGTTTGGATGGAGAAACAGTGTTTTATCTGCCAAAATGCTGTTTATAGGTGGATTCACTGTTTTATGTGGCAAAATGCTGTTTCTGGCTGAAAACAGCGTTTTTTGCCTCTAAAGGTTGTTTAGAGGTCAGAATCACTGTTTTATGTGGCAAAACACTGTTTTAGGCTGGAAACAGCGTTTTTTGCCGTTAAAGGCTGTTTGGATGGAGAAACAGTGTTTTATCTGCCAAAATGCTGTTTATAGGTGGATTCACTGTTTTATGTGGCAAAATGCTGTTTTGTTGTGGAATCACTGTTTTATGTGGCAAAACGCTGTTTTGGGCTAGAAACAGCGTTTTTTGCCGTTAAAGGCTGTTTGGATGGAGAAACAGTGTTTTATCTGCCAAAATGCTGTTTATAGGTGGAATCACTGTTTTATGTGGCAAAATGCTGTTTGGAGAGAGAAACACTGTTTTATGTGGCAAAATGCTGTTTTGTGGTGGAATCACTGTTTTATGTGGCAAAACGCTGTTTTGGGCTAGAAACAGCGTTTTTTGCCGTTAAAGGCTGTTTGGATGGAGAAACAGTGTTTTATCTGCCAAAATGCTGTTTATAGGTGGATTCACTGTTTTATGTGGCAAAATGCTGTTTCTGGCTGAAAACAGCGTTTTTTGCCTCTAAAGGTTGTTTAGAGGTCAGAATCACTGTTTTATGTGGCAAAACACTGTTTTAGGCTGGAAACAGCGTTTTTTGCCGTTAAAGGCTGTTTGGATGGATAAACAGTGTTTTATCTGCCAAAATGCTGTTTATAGGTGGATTCACTGTTTTATGTGGCAAAATGCTGTTTCTGGCTGGAAACAGCGTTTTTTGCCTCTAAAGGTTGTTTAGAGGTCAGAATCACTGTTTTATGTGGCAAAATGCTGTTTGGAAAGAGAAACACTGTTTTATGTGGCAAAATGCTGTTTGGAGAGAGAAACACTATTTTATGTGGCAAAATGCTGTTTTGTGGTGGAATCACTGTTTTATGTGGCAAAACGCTGTTTTGGGCTGGAAACAGCGTTTTTTGCCGTTAAAGGCTGTTTGGATGGAGAAACAGTGTTTTATCTGCCAAAATGCTGTTTATAGGTGGATTCACTGTTTTATGTGGCAAAATGCTGTTTCTGGCTGGAAACAGCGTTTTTTGCCTCTAAAGGTTGTTTAGAGGTCAGAATCACTGTTTTATGTGGCAAAACACTGTTTTAGGCTGGAAACAGCGTTTTTTGCCGTTAAAGGCTGTTTGGATGGAGAAACAGTGTTTTATCTGCCAAAATGCTGTTTATAGGTGGAATCACTGTTTTATGTGGCAAAACGCTGTTTGGAAAGAGAAACACTATTTTATGTGGTAAAATGCTGTTTTGTGGTGGAATCACTGTTTTATGTGGCAAAACGCTGTGTGCCCCAAAAGTGACCCCAAAGTTCAAAAGGTCACCAATGTTAAGTCAATGACGGCCTTCTCATCAACTTTACTGAGGCCTTTTCAGCCATGCAAGTCCCGATTGACTTGCAACCACTCTTGCCTGAAAGCTGGCCACCCACCGAACGAGTGAGTCCAATTTTGTCCTTCTAGGACCACAGGAAGTGCCCCAAAAGTGACCCCAAAGTTCAAAAGGTGGCCAATGTATGAGGAACAAATTTACTGAGGCCTTTTCAGACATGCAAGTCCCGATTGACTTGCAACCACTTTTGCCTGATAGCTGGCGTCCCACCGAACGTGTGAGTTCAATTTTGTCCTTCTCGGACCACAGGAAGTTCCCCAAAAGTGACCCCAAAGTTCAAAAGGTCACCAATGTTAAGTCAATGACGGCCTTCTCATCAACTTTACTGAGGCCTTTTCAGCCATGCAAGTCCCGATTGACTTGCAACCACTTTTGCCTGAAAGCTGGTGTCCCACCGAACATGTGAGTTCAAAGTTGTCATCCTAGGACCACAGGAAGTGCCCCAAAAGTGACCCCAAAGTTCAAAAGGTCACCAATGTTAAGTCAATGACGGCCTTCTCATCAACTTTACTGAGGCCTTTTCAGCCATGCAAGTCCCGATTTACTTGAAACCACTTTTGCCTGAAAGCTGGCCACCCACCGAACGAGTGAGTCCAATTTTGTCCTTCTAGGACCACAGGAAGTGCCCCAAAAGTGACCCCAAAGTTCAAAAGGTCACCAATGTTAAGTCAATGACGGCCTTCTCATCAACTTTACTGAGGCCTTTTCAGCCATGCAAGTCCCGATTGACTTGCAACCACTTTTGCCTGAAAGCTGGCGTCCCACCGAACATGTGAGTTCAAAGTTGTCATCCTAGGACCACAGGAAGTGCCCCAAAAGTGACCCCAAAGTTCAAAAGTTGGCCAATGTATGAGGAACAAATTTACTGAGGCCTTTTCAGCCATGCAAGTCCCGATTGACTTGCAACCACTTTTGCCTGATAGCTGGCGTCCCACCGAACGTGTGAGTTCAATTTTGTCCTTCTCGGACCACAGGAAGTGCCCCAAAAGTGACCCCAAAGTTCAAAAGGTCACCAATGTTAAGTCAATGACGGCCTTTTCATACACTTTACTGAGGCCTTTTCAGCCATGCAAGTCCCGATTGACTTGCAACCACTCTTGCCTGAAAGCTGGCCACCCACCGAACGAGTGAGTCCAATTTTGTCCTTCTAGGACCACAGGAAGTGCCCCAAAAGTGACCCCAAAGTTCAAAAGGTCACCAATGTTAAGTCAATGACGGCCTTCTCATCAACTTTACTGAGGCCTTTTCAGCCATGCAAGTCCCGATTGACTTGCAACCACTCTTGCCTGAAAGCTGGCCACCCACCGAACGAGTGAGTCCAATTTTGTCCTTCTAGGACCACAGGAAGTGCCCCAAAAGTGACCCCAAAGTTCAAAAGGTGGCCAATGTATGAGGAACAAATTTACTGAGGCCTTTTCAGACATGCAAGTCCCGATTGACTTGCAACCACTTTTGCCTGATAGCTGGCGTCCCACCGAACGTGTGAGTTCAATTTTGTCCTTCTCGGACCACAGGAAGTTCCCCAAAAGTGACCCCAAAGTTCAAAAGGTCACCAATGTTAAGTCAATGACGGCCTTCTCATCAACTTTACTGAGGCCTTTTCAGCCATGCAAGTCCCGATTGACTTGCAACCACTTTTGCCTGAAAGCTGGTGTCCCACCGAACATGTGAGTTCAAAGTTGTCATCCTAGGACCACAGGAAGTGCCCCAAAAGTGACCCCAAAGTTCAAAAGGTCACCAATGTTAAGTCAATGACGGCCTTCTCATCAACTTTACTGAGGCCTTTTCAGCCATGCAAGTCCCGATTTACTTGAAACCACTTTTGCCTGAAAGCTGGCCACCCACCGAACGAGTGAGTCCAATTTTGTCCTTCTAGGACCACAGGAAGTGCCCCAAAAGTGACCCCAAAGTTCAAAAGGTCACCAATGTTAAGTCAATGACGGCCTTCTCATCAACTTTACTGAGGCCTTTTCAGCCATGCAAGTCCCGATTGACTTGCAACCACTTTTGCCTGAAAGCTGGCGTCCCACCGAACATGTGAGTTCAAAGTTGTCATCCTAGGACCACAGGAAGTGCCCCAAAAGTGACCCCAAAGTTCAAAAGTTGGCCAATGTATGAGGAACAAATTTACTGAGGCCTTTTCAGCCATGCAAGTCCCGATTGACTTGCAACCACTTTTGCCTGATAGCTGGCGTCCCACCGAACGTGTGAGTTCAATTTTGTCCTTCTCGGACCACAGGAAGTGCCCCAAAAGTGACCCCAAAGTTCAAAAGGTCACCAATGTTAAGTCAATGACGGCCTTTTCATACACTTTACTGAGGCCTTTTCAGCCATGCAAGTCCCGATTGACTTGCAACCACTCTTGCCTGATAGCTGGCGTCCCACCGAACGTGTGAGTTCAATTTTGTCCTTCTCGGACCACAGGAAGTTCCCCCAAAGTGACCCCAAAGTTCAAAAGGTCACCAATGTTAAGTCAATGACGGCCTTCTCATCAACTTTACTGAGGCCTTTTCAGCCATGCAAGTCCCGATTGACTTGCAACCACTTTTGCCTGAAAGCTGGTGTCCCACCGAACATGTGAGTTCAAAGTTGTCATCCTAGGACCACAGGAAGTGCCCCAAAAGTGACCCCAAAGTTCAAAAGGTCACCAATGTTAAGTCAATGACGGCCTTCTCATCAACTTTACTGAGGCCTTTTCAGCCATGCAAGTCCCGATTTACTTGAAACCACTTTTGCCTGAAAGCTGGCCACCCACCGAACGAGTGAGTCCAATTTTGTCCTTCTAGGACCACAGGAAGTGCCCCAAAAGTGACCCCAAAGTTCAAAAGGTCACCAATGTTAAGTCAATGACGGCCTTCTCATCAACTTTACTGAGGCCTTTTCAGCCATGCAAGTCCCGATTGACTTGCAACCACTTTTGCCTGAAAGCTGGCGTCCCACCGAACATGTGAGTTCAAAGTTGTCATCCTAGGACCACAGGAAGTGCCCCAAAAGTGACCCCAAAGTTCAAAAGTTGGCCAATGTATGAGGAACAAATTTACTGAGGCCTTTTCAGCCATGCAACTCCCGATTGACTTGCAACCACTTTTGCCTGATAGCTGGCGTCCCACCGAACATGTGAGTTCAATTTTGTCCTTCTAGGACCACAGGAAGTGACCCAAAAGTGACCCCAAAGTTCAAAAGGTCACCAATGTTAAGTCAATGACGGCCTTCTCATCAACTTTACTGAGGCCTTTTCAGCCATGCAAGTCCCGATTTACTTGAAACCACTTTTGCCTGAAAGCTGGCCACCCACCGAACGAGTGAGTCCAATTTTGTCCTTCTAGGACCACAGGAAGTGCCCCAAAAGTGACCCCAAAGTTCAAAAGGTCACCAATGTTAAGTCAATGACGGCCTTCTCATGAACTTTACTGAGGCCTTTTCAGCCATGCAAGTCCCGATTGACTTGCAACCACTTTTGCCTGAAAGCTGGCGTCCCACCGAACATGTGAGTTCAATGTTGTCATTCTAAGACCACAGGAAGTGCCCCAAAAGTGACCTCAAACTTCAAAAGGTCACCAATGTTAAGTCAATGACGGCCTTCTCATCAACTTTACTGAGGCCTTTTCAGCCATGCAAGTCCCGATTGACTTGCAACCACTTTTGCCTGAAAGCTGGCGTCCCACCGACCATGTGAGTTCAATTTTGTCATTCTAGGACCACAGGAAGTGCCCCAAAAGTGACCCCAAAGTTCAAAAGGTGGCCAATGTATGAGGAACAAATTTACTGAGGCCTTTTCAGCCATGCAACTCCCGATTGACTTGCAACCACTTTTGCCTGATAGCTGGCGTCCCACCGAACGTGTGAGTTCAATTTTGTCCTTCTAGGACCACAGGAAGTGCCCCAAAAGTGACCCCAAAGTTCAAAAGGTCACCAATGTTAAGTCAATGACGGCCTTCTCATCAACTTTACTGAGGCCTTTTCAGCCATGCAAGTCCCGATTGACTTGCAACCACTTTTGCCTGAAAGCTGGCGTCCCACCGACCATGTGAGTTCAATTTTGTCCTTCTAGGACCACAGGAAGTGCCCCAAAAGTGACCCCAAAGTTCAAAAGGTGGCCAATGTATGAGGAACAAATTTACTGAGGCCTTTTCAGACATGCAAGTCCCGATTGACTTGCAACCACTTTTGCCTGATAGCTGGCGTCCCACCGAACGTGTGAGTTCAATTTTGTCCTTCTCGGACCACAGGAAGTTCCCCAAAAGTGACCCCAAAGTTCAAAAGGTCACCAATGTTAAGTCAATGACGGCCTTCTCATCAACTTTACTGAGGCCTTTTCAGCCATGCAAGTCCCGATTGACTTGCAACCACTTTTGCCTGAAAGCTGGTGTCCCACCGAACATGTGAGTTCAAAGTTGTCATCCTAGGACCACAGGAAGTGCCCCAAAAGTGACCCCAAAGTTCAAAAGGTCACCAATGTTAAGTCAATGACGGCCTTCTCATCAACTTTACTGAGGCCTTTTCAGCCATGCAAGTCCCGATTGACTTGCAACCACTTTTGCCTGAAAGCTGGCGTCCCACCGACCATGTGAGTTCAATTTTGTCCTTCTAGGACCACAGGAAGTGCCCCAAAAGTGACCCCAAAGTTCAAAAGGTGGCCAATGTATGAGGAACAAATTTACTGAGGCCTTTTCAGACATGCAAGTCCCGATTGACTTGCAACCACTTTTGCCTGATAGCTGGCGTCCCACCGAACGTGTGAGTTCAATTTTGTCCTTCTCGGACCACAGGAAGTTCCCCAAAAGTGACCCCAAAGTTCAAAAGGTCACCAATGTTAAGTCAATGACGGCCTTCTCATCAACTTTACTGAGGCCTTTTCAGCCATGCAAGTCCCGATTGACTTGCAACCACTTTTGCCTGAAAGCTGGTGTCCCACCGAACATGTGAGTTCAAAGTTGTCATCCTAGGACCACAGGAAGTGCCCCAAAAGTGACCCCAAAGTTCAAAAGGTCACCAATGTTAAGTCAATGACGGCCTTCTCATCAACTTTACTGAGGCCTTTTCAGCCATGCAAGTCCCGATTTACTTGAAACCACTTTTGCCTGAAAGCTGGCCACCCACCGAACGAGTGAGTCCAATTTTGTCCTTCTAGGACCACAGGAAGTGCCCCAAAAGTGACCCCAAAGTTCAAAAGGTCACCAATGTTAAGTCAATGACGGCCTTCTCATCAACTTTACTGAGGCCTTTTCAGCCATGCAAGTCCCGATTGACTTGCAACCACTTTTGCCTGAAAGCTGGCGTCCCACCGAACATGTGAGTTCAAAGTTGTCATCCTAGGACCACAGGAAGTGCCCCAAAAGTGACCCCAAAGTTCAAAAGTTGGCCAATGTATGAGGAACAAATTTACTGAGGCCTTTTCAGCCATGCAAGTCCCGATTGACTTGCAACCACTTTTGCCTGATAGCTGGCGTCCCACCGAACGTGTGAGTTCAATTTTGTCCTTCTCGGACCACAGGAAGTGCCCCAAAAGTGACCCCAAAGTTCAAAAGGTCACCAATGTTAAGTCAATGACGGCCTTTTCATACACTTTACTGAGGCCTTTTCAGCCATGCAAGTCCCGATTGACTTGCAACCACTCTTGCCTGAAAGCTGGCCACCCACCGAACGAGTGAGTCCAATTTTGTCCTTCTAGGACCACAGGAAGTGCCCCAAAAGTGACCCCAAAGTTCAAAAGGTCACCAATGTTAAGTCAATGACGGCCTTCTCATCAACTTTACTGAGGCCTTTTCAGCCATGCAAGTCCCGATTGACTTGCAACCACTCTTGCCTGAAAGCTGGCCACCCACCGAACGAGTGAGTCCAATTTTGTCCTTCTAGGACCACAGGAAGTGCCCCAAAAGTGACCCCAAAGTTCAAAAGGTCACCAATGTTAAGTCAATGACGGCCTTCTCATCAACTTTACTGAGGCCTTTTCAGCCATGCAAGTCCCGATTGACTTGCAACCACTTTTGCCTGAAAGCTGGCGTCCCACCGAACATGTGAGTTCAAAGTTGTCATCCTAGGACCACAGGAAGTGCCCCAAAAGTGACCCCAAAGTTCAAAAGTTGGCCAATGTATGAGGAACAAATTTACTGAGGCCTTTTCAGCCATGCAACTCCCGATTGACTTGCAACCACTTTTGCCTGATAGCTGGCGTCCCACCGAACGTGTGAGTTCAATTTTGTCCTTCTAGGACCACAGGAAGAGACCCAAAAGTGACCCCAAAGTTCAAAAGGTCACCAATGTTAAGTCAATGACGGCCTTCTAATCAACTTTACTGAGGCCTTTTCAGCCATGCAAGTCCCGATTTACTTGAAACCACTTTTGCCTGAAAGCTGGCCACCCACCGAACGAGTGAGTCCAATTTTGTCCTTCTAGGACCACAGGAAGTGCCCCAAAAGTGACCCCAAAGTTCAAAAGGTCACCAATGTTAAGTCAATGACGGCCTTCTCATGAACTTTACTGAGGCCTTTTCAGCCATGCAAGTCCCGATTGACTTGCAACCACTTTTGCCTGAAAGCTGGCGTCCCACCGAACATGTGAGTTCAATGTTGTCATTCTAAGACCACAGGAAGTGCCCCAAAAGTGACCTCAAACTTCAAAAGGTCACCAATGTTAAGTCAATGACGGCCTTCTCATCAACTTTACTGAGGCCTTTTCAGCCATGCAAGTCCCGATTGACTTGCAACCACTTTTGCCTGAAAGCTGGCGTCCCACCAACCATGTGAGTTCAATTTTGTCATTCTAGGACCACAGGAAGTGCCCCAAAAGTGACCCCAAAGTTCAAAAGGTGGCCAATGTATGAGGAACAAATTTACTGAGGCCTTTTCAGCCATGCAACTCCCGATTGACTTGCAACCACTTTTGCCTGATAGCTGGCGTCCCACCGAACGTGTGAGTTCAATTTTGTCCTTCTAGGACCACAGGAAGTGCCCCAAAAGTGACCCCAAAGTTCAAAAGGTCACCAATGTTAAGTCAATGACGGCCTTCTCATCAACTTTACTGAGGCCTTTTCAGCCATGCAAGTCCCGATTGACTTGCAACCACTTTTGCCTGAAAGCTGGCGTCCCACCGACCATGTGAGTTCAATTTTGTCCTTCTAGGACCACAGGAAGTGCCCCAAAAGTGACCCCAAAGTTCAAAAGGTGGCCAATGTATGAGGAACAAATTTACTGAGGCCTTTTCAGACATGCAAGTCCCGATTGACTTGCAACCACTTTTGCCTGATAGCTGGCGTCCCACCGAACGTGTGAGTTCAATTTTGTCCTTCTCGGACCACAGGAAGTGCCCCAAAAGTGACCCCAAACTTCAAAAGGTCACCAATGTTAAGTCAATGACGGCCTTTTCATACACTTTACTGAGGCCTTTTCAGCCATGCAAGTCCCGATTGACTTGCAACCACTCTTGCCTGAAAGCTGGCCACCCACCGAACGAGTGAGTCCAATTTTGTCCTTCTAGGACCACAGGAAGTGCCCCAAAAGTGACCCCAAAGTTCAAAAGGTCACCAATGTTAAGTCAATGACGGCCTTCTCATCAACTTTACTGAGGCCTTTTCAGCCATGCAAGTCCCGATTGACTTGCAACCACTCTTGCCTGAAAGCTGGCCACCCACCGAACGAGTGAGTCCAATTTTGTCCTTCTAGGACCACAGGAAGTGCCCCAAAAGTGACCCCAAAGTTCAAAAGGTCACCAATGTTAAGTCAATGACGGCCTTCTCATCAACTTTACTGAGGCCTTTTCAGCCATGCAAGTCCCGATTGACTTGCAACCACTTTTGCCTGAAAGCTGGCGTCCCACCGAACATGTGAGTTCAAAGTTGTCATCCTAGGACCACAGGAAGTGCCCCAAAAGTGACCCCAAAGTTCAAAAGTTGGCCAATGTATGAGGAACAAATTTACTGAGGCCTTTTCAGCCATGCAACTCCCGATTGACTTGCAACCACTTTTGCCTGATAGCTGGCGTCCCACCGAACGTGTGAGTTCAATTTTGTCCTTCTAGGACCACAGGAAGAGACCCAAAAGTGACCCCAAAGTTCAAAAGGTCACCAATGTTAAGTCAATGACGGCCTTCTAATCAACTTTACTGAGGCCTTTTCAGCCATGCAAGTCCCGATTTACTTGAAACCACTTTTGCCTGAAAGCTGGCCACCCACCGAACGAGTGAGTCCAATTTTGTCCTTCTAGGACCACAGGAAGTGCCCCAAAAGTGACCCCAAAGTTCAAAAGGTCACCAATGTTAAGTCAATGACGGCCTTCTCATGAACTTTACTGAGGCCTTTTCAGCCATGCAAGTCCCGATTGACTTGCAACCACTTTTGCCTGAAAGCTGGCGTCCCACCGAACATGTGAGTTCAATGTTGTCATTCTAAGACCACAGGAAGTGCCCCAAAAGTGACCTCAAACTTCAAAAGGTCACCAATGTTAAGTCAATGACGGCCTTCTCATCAACTTTACTGAGGCCTTTTCAGCCATGCAAGTCCCGATTGACTTGCAACCACTTTTGCCTGAAAGCTGGCGTCCCACCAACCATGTGAGTTCAATTTTGTCATTCTAGGACCACAGGAAGTGCCCCAAAAGTGACCCCAAAGTTCAAAAGGTGGCCAATGTATGAGGAACAAATTTACTGAGGCCTTTTCAGCCATGCAACTCCCGATTGACTTGCAACCACTTTTGCCTGATAGCTGGCGTCCCACCGAACGTGTGAGTTCAATTTTGTCCTTCTAGGACCACAGGAAGTGCCCCAAAAGTGACCCCAAAGTTCAAAAGGTCACCAATGTTAAGTCAATGACGGCCTTCTCATCAACTTTACTGAGGCCTTTTCAGCCATGCAAGTCCCGATTGACTTGCAACCACTTTTGCCTGAAAGCTGGCGTCCCACCGACCATGTGAGTTCAATTTTGTCCTTCTAGGACCACAGGAAGTGCCCCAAAAGTGACCCCAAAGTTCAAAAGGTGGCCAATGTATGAGGAACAAATTTACTGAGGCCTTTTCAGACATGCAAGTCCCGATTGACTTGCAACCACTTTTGCCTGATAGCTGGCGTCCCACCGAACGTGTGAGTTCAATTTTGTCCTTCTCGGACCACAGGAAGTTCCCCAAAAGTGACCCCAAAGTTCAAAAGGTCACCAATGTTAAGTCAATGACGGCCTTCTCATCAACTTTACTGAGGCCTTTTCAGCCATGCAAGTCCCGATTGACTTGCAACCACTTTTGCCTGAAAGCTGGTGTCCCACCGAACATGTGAGTTCAAAGTTGTCATCCTAGGACCACAGGAAGTGCCCCAAAAGTGACCCCAAAGTTCAAAAGGTCACCAATGTTAAGTCAATGACGGCCTTCTCATCAACTTTACTGAGGCCTTTTCAGCCATGCAAGTCCCGATTTACTTGAAACCACTTTTGCCTGAAAGCTGGCCACCCACCGAACGAGTGAGTCCAATTTTGTCCTTCTAGGACCACAGGAAGTGCCCCAAAAGTGACCCCAAAGTTCAAAAGGTCACCAATGTTAAGTCAATGACGGCCTTCTCATCAACTTTACTGAGGCCTTTTCAGCCATGCAAGTCCCGATTGACTTGCAACCACTTTTGCCTGAAAGCTGGCGTCCCACCGAACATGTGAGTTCAAAGTTGTCATCCTAGGACCACAGGAAGTGCCCCAAAAGTGACCCCAAAGTTCAAAAGTTGGCCAATGTATGAGGAACAAATTTACTGAGGCCTTTTCAGCCATGCAAGTCCCGATTTACTTGAAACCACTTTTGCCTGAAAGCTGGCCACCCACCGAACGAGTGAGTCCAATTTTGTCCTTCTAGGACCACAGGAAGTGCCCCAAAAGTGACCCCAAAGTTCAAAAGGTCACCAATGTTAAGTCAATGACGGCCTTCTCATCAACTTTACTGAGGCCTTTTCAGCCATGCAAGTCCCGATTGACTTGCAACCACTTTTGCCTGAAAGCTGGCGTCCCACCGACCATGTGAGTTCAATTTTGTCCTTCTAGGACCACAGGAAGTGCCCCAAAAGTGACCCCAAAGTTCAAAAGGTGGCCAATGTATGAGGAACAAATTTACTGAGGCCTTTTCAGACATGCAAGTCCCGATTGACTTGCAACCACTTTTGCCTGATAGCTGGCGTCCCACCGAACGTGTGAGTTCAATTTTGTCCTTCTCGGACCACAGGAAGTTCCCCAAAAGTGACCCCAAAGTTCAAAAGGTCACCAATGTTAAGTCAATGACGGCCTTCTCATCAACTTTACTGAGGCCTTTTCAGCCATGCAAGTCCCGATTGACTTGCAACCACTTTTGCCTGAAAGCTGGTGTCCCACCGAACATGTGAGTTCAAAGTTGTCATCCTAGGACCACAGGAAGTGCCCCAAAAGTGACCCCAAAGTTCAAAAGGTCACCAATGTTAAGTCAATGACGGCCTTCTCATCAACTTTACTGAGGCCTTTTCAGCCATGCAAGTCCCGATTTACTTGAAACCACTTTTGCCTGAAAGCTGGCCACCCACCGAACGAGTGAGTCCAATTTTGTCCTTCTAGGACCACAGGAAGTGCCCCAAAAGTGACCCCAAAGTTCAAAAGGTCACCAATGTTAAGTCAATGACGGCCTTCTCATCAACTTTACTGAGGCCTTTTCAGCCATGCAAGTCCCGATTTACTTGAAACCACTTTTGCCTGAAAGCTGGCCACCCACCGAACGAGTGAGTCCAATTTTGTCCTTCTAGGACCACAGGAAGTGCCCCAAAAGTGACCCCAAAGTTCAAAAGGTCACCAATGTTAAGTCAATGACGGCCTTCTCATCAACTTTACTGAGGCCTTTTCAGCCATGCAAGTCCCGATTGACTTGCAACCACTTTTGCCTGAAAGCTGGCGTCCCACCGAACATGTGAGTTCAAAGTTGTCATCCTAGGACCACAGGAAGTGCCCCAAAAGTGACCCCAAAGTTCAAAAGTTGGCCAATGTATGAGGAACAAATTTACTGAGGCCTTTTCAGCCATGCAAGTCCCGATTGACTTGCAACCACTTTTGCCTGATAGCTGGCGTCCCACCGAACGTGTGAGTTCAATTTTGTCCTTCTCGGACCACAGGAAGTGCCCCAAAAGTGACCCCAAAGTTCAAAAGGTCACCAATGTTAAGTCAATGACGGCCTTTTCATACACTTTACTGAGGCCTTTTCAGCCATGCAAGTCCCGATTGACTTGCAACCACTCTTGCCTGAAAGCTGGCCACCCACCGAACGAGTGAGTCCAATTTTGTCCTTCTAGGACCACAGGAAGTGCCCCAAAAGTGACCCCAAAGTTCAAAAGGTGGCCAATGTATGAGGAACAAATTTACTGAGGCCTTTTCAGACATGCAAGTCCCGATTGACTTGCAACCACTTTTGCCTGATAGCTGGCGTCCCACCGAACGTGTGAGTTCAATTTTGTCCTTCTCGGACCACAGGAAGTGCCCCAAAAGTGACCCCAAAGTTCAAAAGGTCACCAATGTTAAGTCAATGACGGCCTTTTCATACACTTTACTGAGGCCTTTTCAGCCATGCAAGTCCCGATTGACTTGCAACCACTCTTGCCTGAAAGCTGGCCACCCACCGAACGAGTGAGTCCAATTTTGTCCTTCTAGGACCACAGGAAGTGCCCCAAAAGTGACCCCAAAGTTCAAAAGGTGGCCAATGTATGAGGAACAAATTTACTGAGGCCTTTTCAGACATGCAAGTCCCGATTGACTTGCAACCACTTTTGCCTGATAGCTGGCGTCCCACCGAACGTGTGAGTTCAATTTTGTCCTTCTCGGACCACAGGAAGTTCCCCAAAAGTGACCCCAAAGTTCAAAAGGTCACCAATGTTAAGTCAATGACGGCCTTCTCATCAACTTTACTGAGGCCTTTTCAGCCATGCAAGTCCCGATTGACTTGCAACCACTTTTGCCTGAAAGCTGGTGTCCCACCGAACATGTGAGTTCAAAGTTGTCATCCTAGGACCACAGGAAGTGCCCCAAAAGTGACCCCAAAGTTCAAAAGGTCACCAATGTTAAGTCAATGACGGCCTTCTCATCAACTTTACTGAGGCCTTTTCAGCCATGCAAGTCCCGATTTACTTGAAACCACTTTTGCCTGAAAGCTGGCCACCCACCGAACGAGTGAGTCCAATTTTGTCCTTCTAGGACCACAGGAAGTGCCCCAAAAGTGACCCCAAAGTTCAAAAGGTCACCAATGTTAAGTCAATGACGGCCTTCTCATCAACTTTACTGAGGCCTTTTCAGCCATGCAAGTCCCGATTGACTTGCAACCACTTTTGCCTGAAAGCTGGCGTCCCACCGAACATGTGAGTTCAAAGTTGTCATCCTAGGACCACAGGAAGTGCCCCAAAAGTGACCCCAAAGTTCAAAAGTTGGCCAATGTATGAGGAACAAATTTACTGAGGCCTTTTCAGACATGCAAGTCCCGATTGACTTGCAACCACTTTTGCCTGATAGCTGGCGTCCCACCGAACGTGTGAGTTCAATTTTGTCCTTCTCGGACCACAGGAAGTGCCCCAAAAGTGACCCCAAAGTTCAAAAGGTCACCAATGTTAAGTCAATGACGGCCTTTTCATACACTTTACTGAGGCCTTTTCAGCCATGCAAGTCCCGATTGACTTGCAACCACTCTTGCCTGAAAGCTGGCCACCCACCGAACGAGTGAGTCCAATTTTGTCCTTCTAGGACCACAGGAAGTGCCCCAAAAGTGACCCCAAAGTTCAAAAGGTCACCAATGTTAAGTCAATGACGGCCTTCTCATCAACTTTACTGAGGCCTTTTCAGCCATGCAAGTCCCGATTGACTTGCAACCACTCTTGCCTGAAAGCTGGCCACCCACCGAACGAGTGAGTCCAATTTTGTCCTTCTAGGACCACAGGAAGTGCCCCAAAAGTGACCCCAAAGTTCAAAAGGTCACCAATGTTAAGTCAATGACGGCCTTCTCATCAACTTTACTGAGGCCTTTTCAGCCATGCAAGTCCCGATTGACTTGCAACCACTTTTGCCTGAAAGCTGGCGTCCCACCGAACATGTGAGTTCAAAGTTGTCATCCTAGGACCACAGGAAGTGCCCCAAAAGTGACCCCAAAGTTCAAAAGTTGGCCAATGTATGAGGAACAAATTTACTGAGGCCTTTTCAGCCATGCAACTCCCGATTGACTTGCAACCACTTTTGCCTGATAGCTGGCGTCCCACCGAACGTGTGAGTTCAATTTTGTCCTTCTAGGACCACAGGAAGAGACCCAAAAGTGACCCCAAAGTTCAAAAGGTCACCAATGTTAAGTCAATGACGGCCTTCTAATCAACTTTACTGAGGCCTTTTCAGCCATGCAAGTCCCGATTTACTTGAAACCACTTTTGCCTGAAAGCTGGCCACCCACCGAACGAGTGAGTCCAATTTTGTCCTTCTAGGACCACAGGAAGTGCCCCAAAAGTGACCCCAAAGTTCAAAAGGTGGCCAATGTATGAGGAACAAATTTACTGAGGCCTTTTCAGACATGCAAGTCCCGATTGACTTGCAACCACTTTTGCCTGATAGCTGGCGTCCCACCGAACGTGTGAGTTCAATTTTGTCCTTCTCGGACCACAGGAAGTGCCCCAAAAGTGACCCCAAAGTTCAAAAGGTCACCAATGTTAAGTCAATGACGGCCTTTTCATACACTTTACTGAGGCCTTTTCAGCCATGCAAGTCCCGATTGACTTGCAACCACTCTTGCCTGAAAGCTGGCCACCCACCGAACGAGTGAGTCCAATTTTGTCCTTCTAGGACCACAGGAAGTGCCCCAAAAGTGACCCCAAAGTTCAAAAGGTGGCCAATGTATGAGGAACAAATTTACTGAGGCCTTTTCAGACATGCAAGTCCCGATTGACTTGCAACCACTTTTGCCTGATAGCTGGCGTCCCACCGAACGTGTGAGTTCAATTTTGTCCTTCTCGGACCACAGGAAGTTCCCCAAAAGTGACCCCAAAGTTCAAAAGGTCACCAATGTTAAGTCAATGACGGCCTTCTCATCAACTTTACTGAGGCCTTTTCAGCCATGCAAGTCCCGATTGACTTGCAACCACTTTTGCCTGAAAGCTGGTGTCCCACCGAACATGTGAGTTCAAAGTTGTCATCCTAGGACCACAGGAAGTGCCCCAAAAGTGACCCCAAAGTTCAAAAGGTCACCAATGTTAAGTCAATGACGGCCTTCTCATCAACTTTACTGAGGCCTTTTCAGCCATGCAAGTCCCGATTTACTTGAAACCACTTTTGCCTGAAAGCTGGCCACCCACCGAACGAGTGAGTCCAATTTTGTCCTTCTAGGACCACAGGAAGTGCCCCAAAAGTGACCCCAAAGTTCAAAAGGTCACCAATGTTAAGTCAATGACGGCCTTCTCATCAACTTTACTGAGGCCTTTTCAGCCATGCAAGTCCCGATTGACTTGCAACCACTTTTGCCTGAAAGCTGGCGTCCCACCGAACATGTGAGTTCAAAGTTGTCATCCTAGGACCACAGGAAGTGCCCCAAAAGTGACCCCAAAGTTCAAAAGTTGGCCAATGTATGAGGAACAAATTTACTGAGGCCTTTTCAGACATGCAAGTCCCGATTGACTTGCAACCACTTTTGCCTGATAGCTGGCGTCCCACCGAACGTGTGAGTTCAATTTTGTCCTTCTCGGACCACAGGAAGTGCCCCAAAAGTGACCCCAAAGTTCAAAAGGTCACCAATGTTAAGTCAATGACGGCCTTTTCATACACTTTACTGAGGCCTTTTCAGCCATGCAAGTCCCGATTGACTTGCAACCACTCTTGCCTGAAAGCTGGCCACCCACCGAACGAGTGAGTCCAATTTTGTCCTTCTAGGACCACAGGAAGTGCCCCAAAAGTGACCCCAAAGTTCAAAAGGTCACCAATGTTAAGTCAATGACGGCCTTCTCATCAACTTTACTGAGGCCTTTTCAGCCATGCAAGTCCCGATTGACTTGCAACCACTCTTGCCTGAAAGCTGGCCACCCACCGAACGAGTGAGTCCAATTTTGTCCTTCTAGGACCACAGGAAGTGCCCCAAAAGTGACCCCAAAGTTCAAAAGGTCACCAATGTTAAGTCAATGACGGCCTTCTCATCAACTTTACTGAGGCCTTTTCAGCCATGCAAGTCCCGATTGACTTGCAACCACTTTTGCCTGAAAGCTGGCGTCCCACCGAACATGTGAGTTCAAAGTTGTCATCCTAGGACCACAGGAAGTGCCCCAAAAGTGACCCCAAAGTTCAAAAGTTGGCCAATGTATGAGGAACAAATTTACTGAGGCCTTTTCAGCCATGCAACTCCCGATTGACTTGCAACCACTTTTGCCTGATAGCTGGCGTCCCACCGAACGTGTGAGTTCAATTTTGTCCTTCTAGGACCACAGGAAGAGACCCAAAAGTGACCCCAAAGTTCAAAAGGTCACCAATGTTAAGTCAATGACGGCCTTCTAATCAACTTTACTGAGGCCTTTTCAGCCATGCAAGTCCCGATTTACTTGAAACCACTTTTGCCTGAAAGCTGGCCACCCACCGAACGAGTGAGTCCAATTTTGTCCTTCTAGGACCACAGGAAGTGCCCCAAAAGTGACCCCAAAGTTCAAAAGGTCACCAATGTTAAGTCAATGACGGCCTTCTCATCAACTTTACTGAGGCCTTTTCAGCCATGCAACTCCCGATTGACTTGCAACCACTTTTGCCTGAAAGCTGGCGTCCCACCGAACATGTGAGTTCAAAGTTGTCATCCTAGGACCACAGGAAGTGCCCCAAAAGTGACCCCAAAGTTCAAAAGTTGGCCAATGTATGAGGAACAAATTTACTGAGGCCTTTTCAGCCATGCAACTCCCGATTGACTTGCAACCACTTTTGCCTGATAGCTGGCGTCCCACCGAACGTGTGAGTTCAATTTTGTCCTTCTAGGACCACAGGAAGTGACCCAAAAGTGACCCCAAAGTTCAAAAGGTCACCAATGTTAAGTCAATGACGGCCTTCTCATCAACTTTACTGAGGCCTTTTCAGCCATGCAAGTCCCGATTTACTTGAAACCACTTTTGCCTGAAAGCTGGCAACCCACCGAACGAGTGAGTCCAATTTTGTCCTTCTAGGACCACAGGAAGTGCCCCAAAAGTGACCCCAAAGTTCAAAAGTTGGCCAATGTATGAGGAACAAATTTACTGAGGCCTTTTCAGCCATGCAACTCCCGAATGACTTGCAACAACTTTTGCCTGATAGCTGGCGTCCCACCGAACGTGTGAGTTCAATTTTGTCCTTCTAGGACCACAGGAAGAGACCCAAAAGTGACCACAAAGTTCAAAAGGTCACCAATGTTAAGTCAATGACGGCCTTCTAATCAACTTTACTGAGGCCTTTTCAGCCATGCAAGTCCCGATTTACTTGAAACCACTTTTGCCTGAAAGCTGGCCACCCACCGAACGAGTGAGTCCAATTTTGTCCTTCTAGGACCACAGGAAGTGCCCCAAAAGTGACCCCAAAGTTCAAAAGGTCACCAATGTTAAGTCAATGACGGCCTTTTCATCAACTTTACTGAGGCCTTTTCAGCCATGCAAGTCCCGATTGACTTGCAACCACTTTTGCCTGAAAGCTGGCGTCCCACCGAACATGTGAGTTCAAAGTTGTCATCCTAGTACCACAGGAAGTGCCCCAAAAGTGACCCCAAAGTTCAAAAGGTCACCAATGTTAAGTCAATGACGGCCTTCTCATCAACTTTACTGAGGCCTTTTCAGCCATGCAATGTCCCACTTTAATTGCAGTTTGGATGGAGAAACAGTGTTTTATCTGCCAAAATGCTTTTTATAGGTGGAATCACTGTTTTATGTGGAAAAATGCTGTTTCTGGCTGGAAACAGTGTTTTTTGCCTTTAAAGGCTGTTTGGATGGAGAAACAGTGTTTTATCTGCCAAAATGCTGTTTATAGGTGGAATCACTGTTTTATGTGGCAAAATGCTGTTTATGGGTGGAAACACTAGTTTATGTGGCAAAATGCTGTTTCGGGCTGGAAACAGCGTTTTTTGCCTTTAAAGGCTGTTTCGAGGGAGAATCACTGTTTTATGTGGCAAAATGCTGCTTCGGGCTGGAAACAGCGTTTTTTGCCTTTAAAGGCTGTTTCGAGGGAGAATCATTGTTTTATGTGGCAAAATGCTGTTTATCGGTGGATTCACTGTTTTATGTGGCAAAATGCTGTTTCTGGCTGGAAACAGCGTTTTTTGCATCTAAAGGTTGTTTAGAGGTCAGAATCACTGTTTTATGTGGCAAAACACTGTTTTAGGCTGGAAACAGCATTTTTTGCCGTTAAAGGCTGTTTGGATGGAGAAACAGTGTTTTATCTGCCAAAATGCTGTTTATAGGTGGAATCACTGTTTTATGTGGCAAAATGCTGTTTGGAGAGAGAAACACTATTTTATGTGGCAAAATGCTGTTTTGTGGTGGAATCACTGTTTTATGTGGCAAAACGCTGTTTTGGGCTAGAAACAGCGTTTTTTGCCGTTAAAGGCTGTTTGGATGGAGAAACAGTGTTTTATCTGCCAAAATGCTGTTTATAGGTGGATTCACTGTTTTATGTGGCAAAATGCTGTTTCTGGCTGGAAACAGCGTTTTTTGCCTCTAAAGGTTGTTTAGAGGTCAGAATCACTGTTTTATGTGGCAAAACACTGTTTTAGGCTGGAAACAGCGTTTTTTGCCGTTAAAGACTGTTTGGATGGAGAAACAGTGTTTTATCTGCCAAAATGCTGTTTATAGGTGGAATCACTGTTTTATGTGGCAAAATGCTGTTTCTGGCTGGAATCGGTGTTTTATGTGGCAAAATGCTGTTTCGGGTTGGAAACAGCGTTTTTTGCCTTTAAAGGCTGTTTCGAGGGAGAATCACTGTTTTATGTGGCAAAATGCTGTTTCGGGCTGGAATCGGCGTTTTATGTGGCAAAATGCTGTTTATGGGTGGAAACACTAGTTTATGTGGCAAAATGCTGTTTCGGGTTGGAAACAGCGTTTCTTGCCTTTAAAGGCTGTTTCGAGGGAGAATCACTGTTTTATGTGGCAAAATGCTGTTTCGAGCTGGAAACAGCGTTTTTTGCCTTTAAAGGCTGTTTCGAGGGAGAATCACTGTTTTATGTGGCAAAATGCTGTTTCGGGCTGGAAACAGCGTTTTTTGCCTTTAAAGGCTGTTTCGAGGGAGAATCACTGTTTTATGTGGCAAAATGCTGTTTATAGGTGGAATCACTGTTTTATGTGGCAAAATGCTGTTTCTGGCTGGAATCGGTGTTTTATGTGGCAAAATGCTGTTTCGGGTTGGAAACAGCGTTTTTTGCCTTTAAAGGCTGTTTCGAGGGAGAATCACTGTTTTATGTGGCAAAATGCTGTTTCGGGCTGGAATCGGCGTTTTATGTGGCAAAATGCTGTTTATGGGTGGAAACACTAGTTTATGTGGCAAAATGCTGTTTTGGGCTGGAAACAGCGTTTTTTGCCTTTAAAGGCTGTTTGGATGGAGAAACAGTGTTTTATCTGCCAAAATGCTGTTTATAGGTGGAATCACTGTTTTATGTGGCAAAATGCTGTTTCTGGCTGGAAAAGGCGTTTTATGTGGCAAAATGCTGTTTCAGGCTGGAAACAGCGTTTTTTGCCTTTAAAGGCTGTTTCGAGGGAGAATCACTGTTTTATGTGGCAAAATGCTGTTTCGGGCTGGAAACAGCGTTTTTTGCCTTTAAAGGCTGTTTCGAGGGAGAATCACTGTTTTATGTGGCAAAATGCTGTTTATAGGTGGAATCACTGTTTTATGTGGCAAAATGCTGTTTCGGGCTGGAAACAGCGTTTTTTGCCTTTAAAGGCTGTTTCGAGGGAGAATCACTGTTTTATGTGGCAAAATGCTGTTTATAGGTGGAATCACTGTTTTATGTGGCAAAATGCTGTTTCTGGCTGGAATCGGTGTTTTATGTGGCAAAAT
Organism: Centroberyx gerrardi; assembly: GCF_048128805.1. Classification (NCBI taxonomy): domain Eukaryota; kingdom Metazoa; phylum Chordata; class Actinopteri; order Beryciformes; family Berycidae; genus Centroberyx; species Centroberyx gerrardi. The sequence continues at coordinate 25,566,001 of NC_136017.1, read as the reverse complement.
GCTGTTTCGGGCTGGAAACAGCGTTTTTTGCCTTTAAAGGCTGTTTCGAGGGAGAATCACTGTTTTATGTGGCAAAATGCTGTTTATAGGTGGAATCACTGTTTTATGTGGCAAAATGCTGTTTCTGGCTGGAATCGGTGTTTTATGTGGCAAAATGCTGTTTCGGGTTGGAAACAGCGTTTTTTGCCTTTAAAGGCTGTTTCGAGGGAGAATCACTGTTTTATGTGGCAAAATGCTGTTTATAGGTGGAATCACTGTTTTATGTGGCAAAATGCTGTTTCTGGCTGGAATCGGTGTTTTATGTGGCAAAATGCTGTTTTGGGCTGGAAACAGCGTTTTTTGCCTTTAAAGGCTGTTTGGATGGAGAAACAGTGTTTTATCTGCCAAAATGCTGTTTATAGGTGGAATCACTGTTTTATGTGGCAAAATGCTGTTTCTGGCTGGAAAAGGCGTTTTATGTGGCAAAATGCTGTTTCAGGCTGGAAACAGCGTTTTTTGCCTTTAAAGGCTGTTTCGAGGGAGAATCACTGTTTTATGTGGCAAAATGCTGTTTCGGGCTGGAAACAGCGTTTTTTGCCTTTAAAGGCTGTTTCGAGGGAGAATCACTGTTTTATGTGGCAAAATGCTGTTTATAGGTGGAATCACTGTTTTATGTGGCAAAATGCTGTTTCTGGCTGGAATCGGTGTTTTATGTGTCAAAATGCTGTTTCGGGTTGGAAACAGCGTTTTTTGCCTTTAAAGGCTGTTTCGAGGGAGAATCACTGTTTTATGTGGCAAAATGCTGTTTCGGGCTGGAATCGGCGTTTTATGTCGCAAAATGCTGTTTATGGGTGGAAACACTAGTTTATGTGGCAAAATGCTGTTTTGGGCTGGAAACAGCGTTTTTTGCCTTTAAAGGCTGTTTGGATGGAGAAACAGTGTTTTATCTGCCAAAATGCTGTTTATAGGTGGAATCACTGTTTTATGTGGCAAAATGCTGTTTCTGGCTGGAAAAGGCGTTTTATGTGGCAAAATGCTGTTTCAGGCTGGAAACAGCGTTTTTTGCCTTTAAAGGCTGTTTCGAGGGAGAATCACTGTTTTATGTGGCAAAATGCTGTTTCGGGCTGGAAACAGCGTTTTTTGCCTTTAAAGGCTGTTTCGAGGGAGAATCACTGTTTTATGTGGCAAAATGCTGTTTATAGGTGGAATCACTGTTTTATGTGGCAAAATGCTGTTTCGGGCTGGAAACAGCGTTTTTTGCCTTTAAAGGCTGTTTCGAGGGAGAATCACTGTTTTATGTGGCAAAATGCTGTTTATAGGTGGAATCACTGTTTTATGTGGCAAAATGCTGTTTCTGGCTGGAATCGGTGTTTTATGTGGCAAAATGCTGTTTCGGGCTGGAAACAGCGTTTTTTGCCTTTAAAGGCTGTTTCGAGGGAGAATCACTGTTTTATGTGGCAAAATGCTGTTTATAGGTGGAATCACTGTTTTATGTGGCAAAATGCTGTTTCTGGCTGGAATCGTATGTGGCAAAATGCTGTTTCGGGTTGGAAACAGCGTTTTTTGCCTTTAAAGGCTGTTTCGAGGGAGAATCACTGTTTTATGTGGCAAAATGCTGTTTATAGGTGGAATCACTGTTTTATGTGGCAAAATGCTGTTTCGGGCTGGAAACAGCGTTTTTTGCCTTTAAAGGCTGTTTGGATGTAGAAACAGTGTTTTATCTGGCAAAATGCTGTTTATAGGTGGAATCACTGTTTTATGTGGCAAAATGCTGTTTCTGGCTGGAAAAGGCGTTTTATGTGGCAAAATGCTGTTTCAGGCTGGAAACAGCGTTTTTTGCCTTTAAAGGCTGTTTCGAGGGAGAATCACTGTTTTATGTGGCAAAATGCTGTTTCGGGCTGGAAACAGCGTTTTTTGCCTTTAAAGGCTGTTTCGAGGGAGAATCACTGTTTTATGTGGCAAAATGCTGTTTATAGGTGGAATCACTGTTTTATGTGGCAAAATGCTGTTTCTGGCTGGAATCGGTGTTTTATGTGGCAAAATGCTGTTTCGGGCTGGAAACAGCGTTTTTTGCCTTTAAAGGCTGTTTCGAGGGAGAATCACTGTTTTATGTGGCAAAATGCTGTTTATAGGTGGAATGTGGCAAAATGCTGTTTATAGGTGGAATGTGGCAAAATGCTGTTTCTGGCTGGAATCGGTGTTTTATGTGGCAAAATGCTGTTTCGGGTTGGAAACAGCGTTTTTTGCCTTTAAAGGCTGTTTCGAGGGAGAATCACTGTTTTATGTGGCAAAATGCTGTTTCGGGCTGGAAACAGCATTTTTTGCCTTTCAAGGCTGTTTCGAGGGAGAATCACTGTTTTATGTGGCAAAATGCTGTTTATAGGTGGAATCACTGTTTTATGTGGCAAAATGCTGTTTCTGGCTGGAATCTGTGTTTTATGTGGCAAAATGCTGTTTCGGGCTGGAAACAGCGTTTTTTGCCTTTAAAGGCTGTTTGGATGGAGAAACAGTGTTTTATCTGCCAAAATGCTGTTTATAGGTGGAATCACTGTTTTATGTGGCAAAATGCTGTTTCTGGCTGGAAAAGGCGTTTTATGTGGCAAAATGCTGTTTCAGGCTGGAAACAGCGTTTTTTGCCTTTAAAGGCTGTTTCGAGGGAGAATCACTGTTTTATGTGGCAAAATGCTGTTTCGGGCTGGAAACAGCGTTTTTTGCCTTTAAAGGCTGTTTCGAGGGAGAATCACTGTTTTATGTGGCAAAATGCTGTTTCTGGCTGGAATCGGTGTTTTATGTGGCAAAATGCTGTTTCGGGCTGGAAACAGCGTTTTTTGCCTTTAAAGGCTGTTTCGAGGGAGAATCACTGTTTTATGTGGCAAAATGCTGTTTATAGGTGGAATCACTGTTTTATGTGGCAAAATGCTGTTTCTGGCTGGAATCGGTGTTTTATGTGGCAAAATGCTGTTTTGGGCTGGAAACAGCGTTTTTTGCCTTTAAAGGCTGTTTGGATGGAGAAACAGTGTTTTATCTGCCAAAATGCTGTTTATAGGTGGAATCACTGTTTTATGTGGCAAAATGCTGTTTCTGGCTGGAAAAGGCGTTTTATGTGGCAAAATGCTGTTTCAGGCTGGAAACAGCGTTTTTTGCCTTTAAAGGCTGTTTCGAGGGAGAATCACTGTTTTATGTGGCAAAATGCTGTTTCGGGCTGGAAACAGCGTTTTTTGCCTTTAAAGGCTGTTTCGAGGGAGAATCACTGTTTTATGTGGCAAAATGCTGTTTATAGGTGGAATCACTGTTTTATGTGGCAAAATGCTGTTTCTGGCTGGAATCGGTGTTTTATGTGTCAAAATGCTGTTTCGGGCTGGAAACAGCGTTTTTTGCATTTAAAGGCTGTTTCGAGGGAGAATCACTGTTTTATGTGGCAAAATGCTGTTTATAGGTGGAATCACTGTTTTATGTGGCAAAATGCTGTTTCTGGCTGGAATCGGTGTTTTATGTGGCAAAATGCTGTTTCGGGCTGGAAACAGCGTTTTTTGCCTTTAAAGGCTGTTTCGAGGGAGAATCACTGTTTTATGTGGCAAAATGCTGTTTATAGGTGGAATCACTGTTTTATGTGGCAAAATGCTGTTTCTGGCTGGAATCGGTGTTTTATGTGGCAAAATGCTGTTTCGGGCTGGAAACAGCGTTTTTTGCCTTTAAAGGCTGTTTCGAGGGAGAATCACTGTTTTATGTGGCAAAATGCTGTTTATAGGTGGAATCACTGTTTTATGTGGCAAAATGCTGTTTCTGGCTGGAATCGGTGTTTTATGTGTCAAAATGCTGTTTCGGGTTGGAAACAGCGTTTTTTGCCTTTAAAGGCTGTTTCGAGGGAGAATCACTGTTTTATGTGGCAAAATGCTGTTTCGGGCTGGAATCGGCGTTTTATGTGGCAAAATGCTGTTTATGGGTGGAAACACTAGTTTATGTGGCAAAATGCTGTTTTGGGCTGGAAACAGCGTTTTTTGCCTTTAAAGGCTGTTTGGATGGAGAAACAGTGTTTTATCTGCCAAAATGCTGTTTATAGGTGGAATCACTGTTTTATGTGGCAAAATGCTGTTTCTGGCTGGAAAAGGCGTTTTATGTGGCAAAATGCTGTTTCAGGCTGGAAACAGCGTTTTTTGCCTTTAAAGGCTGTTTCGAGGGAGAATCACTGTTTTATGTGGCAAAATGCTGTTTCGGGCTGGAAACAGCGTTTTTTGCCTTTAAAGGCTGTTTCGAGGGAGAATCACTGTTTTATGTGGCAAAATGCTGTTTATAGGTGGAATCACTGTTTTATGTGGCAAAATGCTGTTTCGGGCTGGAAACAGCGTTTTTTGCCTTTAAAGGCTGTTTCGAGGGAGAATCACTGTTTTATGTGGCAAAATGCTGTTTATAGGTGGAATCACTGTTTTATGTGGCAAAATGCTGTTTCTGGCTGGAATCGGTGTTTTATGTGGCAAAATGCTGTTTCGGGCTGGAAACAGCGTTTTTTGCCTTTAAAGGCTGTTTCGAGGGAGAATCACTGTTTTATGTGGCAAAATGCTGTTTATAGGTGGAATCACTGTTTTATGTGGCAAAATGCTGTTTCTGGCTGGAATCGGTGTTTTATGTGGCAAAATGCTGTTTCGGGTTGGAAACAGCGTTTTTTGCCTTTAAAGGCTGTTTCGAGGGAGAATCACTGTTTTATGTGGCAAAATGCTGTTTATAGGTGGAATCACTGTTTTATGTGGCAAAATGCTGTTTCGGGCTGGAAACAGCGTTTTTTGCCTTTAAAGGCTGTTTGGATGGAGAAACAGTGTTTTATCTGCCAAAATGCTGTTTATAGGTGGAATCACTGTTTTATGTGGCAAAATGCTGTTTCTGGCTGGAAAAGGCGTTTTATGTGGCAAAATGCTGTTTCAGGCTGGAAACAGCGTTTTTTGCCTTTAAAGGCTGTTTCGAGGGAGAATCACTGTTTTATGTGGCAAAATGCTGTTTCGGGCTGGAAACAGCGTTTTTTGCCTTTAAAGGCTGTTTCGAGGGAGAATCACTGTTTTATGTGGCAAAATGCTGTTTATAGGTGGAATCACTGTTTTATGTGGCAAAATGCTGTTTCTGGCTGGAATCGGTGTTTTATGTGTCAAAATGCTGTTTCGGGCTGGAAACAGCGTTTTTTGCATTTAAAGGCTGTTTCGAGGGAGAATCACTGTTTTATGTGGCAAAATGCTGTTTATAGGTGGAATCACTGTTTTATGTGGCAAAATGCTGTTTCTGGCTGGAATCGGTGTTTTATGTGGCAAAATGCTGTTTCGGGCTGGAAACAGCGTTTTTTGCCTTTAAAGGCTGTTTCGAGGGAGAATCACTGTTTTATGTGGCAAAATGCTGTTTATAGGTGGAATCACTGTTTTATGTGGCAAAATGCTGTTTCTGGCTGGAATCGGTGTTTTATGTGGCAAAATGCTGTTTCGGGCTGGAAACAGCGTTTTTTGCCTTTAAAGGCTGTTTCGAGGGAGAATCACTGTTTTATGTGGCAAAATGCTGTTTATAGGTGGAATCACTGTTTTATGTGGCAAAATGCTGTTTCTGGCTGGAATCGGTGTTTTATGTGTCAAAATGCTGTTTCGGGTTGGAAACAGCGTTTTTTGCCTTTAAAGGCTGTTTCGAGGGAGAATCACTGTTTTATGTGGCAAAATGCTGTTTCGGGCTGGAATCGGCGTTTTATGTGGCAAAATGCTGTTTATGGGTGGAAACACTAGTTTATGTGGCAAAATGCTGTTTTGGGCTGGAAACAGCGTTTTTTGCCTTTAAAGGCTGTTTGGATGGAGAAACAGTGTTTTATCTGCCAAAATGCTGTTTATAGGTGGAATCACTGTTTTATGTGGCAAAATGCTGTTTCTGGCTGGAAAAGGCGTTTTATGTGGCAAAATGCTGTTTCAGGCTGGAAACAGCGTTTTTTGCCTTTAAAGGCTGTTTCGAGGGAGAATCACTGTTTTATGTGGCAAAATGCTGTTTCGGGCTGGAAACAGCGTTTTTTGCCTTTAAAGGCTGTTTCGAGGGAGAATCACTGTTTTATGTGGCAAAATGCTGTTTATAGGTGGAATCACTGTTTTATGTGGCAAAATGCTGTTTCGGGCTGGAAACAGCGTTTTTTGCCTTTAAAGGCTGTTTCGAGGGAGAATCACTGTTTTATGTGGCAAAATGCTGTTTATAGGTGGAATCACTGTTTTATGTGGCAAAATGCTGTTTCTGGCTGGAATCGGTGTTTTATGTGGCAAAATGCTGTTTCGGGCTGGAAACAGCGTTTTTTGCCTTTAAAGGCTGTTTCGAGGGAGAATCACTGTTTTATGTGGCAAAATGCTGTTTATAGGTGGAATCACTGTTTTATGTGGCAAAATGCTGTTTCTGGCTGGAATCGGTGTTTTATGTGGCAAAATGCTGTTTCGGGTTGGAAACAGCGTTTTTTGCCTTTAAAGGCTGTTTCGAGGGAGAATCACTGTTTTATGTGGCAAAATGCTGTTTATAGGTGGAATCACTGTTTTATGTGGCAAAATGCTGTTTCGGGCTGGAAACAGCGTTTTTTGCCTTTAAAGGCTGTTTGGATGTAGAAACAGTGTTTTATCTGGCAAAATGCTGTTTATAGGTGGAATCACTGTTTTATGTGGCAAAATGCTGTTTCTGGCTGGAAAAGGCGTTTTATGTGGCAAAATGCTGTTTCAGGCTGGAAACAGCGTTTTTTGCCTTTAAAGGCTGTTTCGAGGGAGAATCACTGTTTTATGTGGCAAAATGCTGTTTCGGGCTGGAAACAGCGTTTTTTGCCTTTAAAGGCTGTTTCGAGGGAGAATCACTGTTTTATGTGGCAAAATGCTGTTTATAGGTGGAATCACTGTTTTATGTGGCAAAATGCTGTTTCGGGCTGGAAACAGCGTTTTTTGCCTTTAAAGGCTGTTTCGAGGGAGAATCACTGTTTTATGTGGCAAAATGCTGTTTATAGGTGGAATCACTGTTTTATGTGGCAAAATGCTGTTTCTGGCTGGAATCGGTGTTTTATGTGGCAAAATGCTGTTTCGGGCTGGAAACAGCGTTTTTTGCCTTTAAAGGCTGTTTCGAGGGAGAATCACTGTTTTATGTGGCAAAATGCTGTTTATAGGTGGAATCACTGTTTTATGTGGCAAAATGCTGTTTCTGGCTGGAATCGGTGTTTTATGTGGCAAAATGCTGTTTCGGGTTGGAAACAGCGTTTTTTGCCTTTAAAGGCTGTTTCGAGGGAGAATCACTGTTTTATGTGGCAAAATGCTGTTTATAGGTGGAATCACTGTTTTATGTGGCAAAATGCTGTTTCTGGCTGGAATCGGTGTTTTATGTGGCAAAATGCTGTTTTGGGCTGGAAACAGCGTTTTTTGCCTTTAAAGGCTGTTTGGATGGAGAAACAGTGTTTTATCTGCCAAAATGCTGTTTATAGGTGGAATCACTGTTTTATGTGGCAAAATGCTGTTTCTGGCTGGAAAAGGCGTTTTATGTGGCAAAATGCTGTTTCAGGCTGGAAACAGCGTTTTTTGCCTTTAAAGGCTGTTTCGAGGGAGAATCACTGTTTTATGTGGCAAAATGCTGTTTCGGGCTGGAAACAGCGTTTTTTGCCTTTAAAGGCTGTTTCGAGGTAGAATCACTGTTTTATGTGGCAAAATGCTGTTTATAGGTGGAATCACTGTTTTATGTGGCAAAATGCTGTTTCGGGCTGGAAACAGCGTTTTTTGCCTTTAAAGGCTGTTTCGAGGGAGAATCACTGTTTTATGTGGCAAAATGCTGTTTCGGGCTGGAAACAGCATTTTTTGCCTTTAAAGGCTGTTTCGAGGGAGAATCACTGTTTTATGTGGCATAATGCTGTTTATAGGTGGAATCACTGTTTTATGTGGCAAAATGCTGTTTCGGGCTGGAAACAGCGTTTTTTGCATTTAAAGGCTGTTTCGAGGGAGAATCACTGTTTTATGTGGCAAAATGCTGTTTATAGGTGGAATCACTGTTTTATGTGGCAAAATGCTGTTTCTGGCTGGAATCGGTGTTTTATGTGGCAAAATGCTGTTTCGGGCTGGAAACAGCGTTTTTTGCCTTTAAAGGCTGTTTCGAGGAGAATCACTGTTTTATGTGGCAAAATGCTGTTTATAGGTGGAATCACTGTTTTATGTGGCAAAATGCTGTTTCTGGCTGGAATCGGTGTTTTATGTGGCAAAATGCTGTTTCGGGTTGGAAACAGCGTTTTTTGCCTTTAAAGGCTGTTTCGAGGGAGAATCACTGTTTTATGTGGCAAAATGCTGTTTCGGGCTGGAATCGGCGTTTTATGTGGCAAAATGCTGTTTATGGGTGGAAACACTAGTTTATGTGGCAAAATACTGTTTTGGGCTGGAAACAGCGTTTTTTGCCTTTAAAGGCTGTTTGGATGGAGAAACAGTGTTTTATCTGCCAAAATGCTGTTTATAGGTGGAATCACTGTTTTATGTGGCAAAATGCTGTTTCTGGCTGGAAAAGGCGTTTTATGTGGCAAAATGCTGTTTCAGGCTGGAAACAGCGTTTTTTTGCCTTTAAAGGCTGTTTCGAGGGAGAATCACTGTTTTATGTGGCAAAATGCTGTTTATAGGTGGAATCACTTTTTTATTTGGCAAAATGCTGTTTCGGGCTGGAAACAGCGTTTTTTGCCTTTAAAGGCTGTTTCGAGGGAGAATCACTGTTTTATGTGGCAAAATGCTGTTTATAGGTGGAATCACTGTTTTATGTGGCAAAATGCTGTTTCTGGCTGGAATCGGTGTTTTATGTGGCAAAATGCTGTTTCGGGCTGGAAACAGCGTTTTTTGCCTTTAAAGGCTGTTTCGAGGGAGAATCACTGTTTTATGTGGCAAAATGCTGTTTATAGGTGGAATCACTGTTTTATGTGGCAAAATGCTGTTTCTGGCTGGAATCGGTGTTTTATGTGGCAAAATGCTGTTTCGGGTTGGAAACAGCGTTTTTTGCCTTTAAAGGCTGTTTCGAGGGAGAATCACTGTTTTATGTGGCAAAATGCTGTTTCGGGCTGGAAACAGCATTTTTTGCCTTTAAAGGCTGTTTCGAGGGAGAATCACTGTTTTATGTGGCAAAATGCTGTTTCGGGCTGGAAACAGCATTTTTTGCCTTTAAAGGCTGTTTCGAGGGAGAATCACTGTTTTATGTGGCAAAATGCTGTTTATAGGTGGAATCACTGTTTTATGTGGCAAAATGCTGTTTTGGGCTGGAAACAGCGTTTTTTGCCTTTAAAGGCTGTTTGGATGGAGAAACAGTGTTTTATCTGCCAAAATGCTGTTTATAGGTGGAATCACTGTTTTATGTGGCAAAATGCTGTTTCTGGCTGGAAAAGGCGTTTTATGTGGCAAAATGCTGTTTCAGGCTGGAAACAGCGTTTTTTGCCTTTAAAGGCTGTTTCGAGGGAGAATCACTGTTTTATGTGGCAAAATGCTGTTTCGGGCTGGAAACAGCGTTTTTTGCCTTTAAAGGCTGTTTCGAGGGAGAATCACTGTTTTATGTGGCAAAATGCTGTTTATAGGTGGAATCACTGTTTTATGTGGCAAAATGCTGTTTCGGGCTGGAAACAGCGTTTTTTGCCTTTAAAGGCTGTTTCGAGGGAGAATCACTGTTTTATGTGGCAAAATGCTGTTTATAGGTGGAATCACTGTTTTATGTGGCAAAATGCTGTTTCTGGCTGGAATCGGTGTTTTATGTGGCAAAATGCTGTTTCGGGCTGGAAACAGCGTTTTTTGCCTTTAAAGGCTGTTTCGAGGGAGAATCACTGTTTTATGTGGCAAAATGCTGTTTCGGGCTGGAATCGGCGTTTTATGTGGC